>NC_090196.1:2631099-2931099 GCF_024679245.1 Pseudorasbora parva
TTGAAAAAAAAAAAAAAAAAAAAACAGTGTGCTATATAGAATAACCAGCAGGTGGGAGTATAGCCTTATTTATGAACCAGGCACTTGTGTTCTTATTTTGTGTTTTTTAGGCTTTTGCTACAGGACCACCGTTTGAGATATCCAATAACCGTTCGCATTTTAGCATCTTCTGTATATTTACTTCATGTTGTCCGAGTTTGGAGGAGATTGAATGAATCGCTTTTGAGGAGAAGGTAAAAACTCAGAGCTCGCTTTGCCACTTCTTGTTATCTTCCAACCAAATTATCTGACTTCCTGTTGGTCAGAGCTAATGACTGTAAATTAGAAAGTTGTCCGGCTCAAAATGTACAATATATATACCGAGTTTGGTGAATGTAGATAAAACTAACCCCCCCACTTTGGACAAAAGTGACACACTTCCTGCTGCCAGTTGGTGGCGCTATAACTTTGACTCACAAAAGTCATATCCATGTGATCGGCCTCTTACAACGAACACACAGCTGAAGTTTCATCAAAATGAATTAATGTATGCAAAAGGTATAACACACTTCCTGTTTCCCTTTTCTCGCCATAAATTTGTCTCTTAGCCACGGCCAAACCGTTCGAGGTATCAAAAAGTTGCTCGCAATTTGGCATCCTCAGTGTCTTGACTTCATGCTGACCGAGTTTGGTGCTGATCGGGTGAATCGTCTAGGAGAAGTATCGCAAATTCCAGAGCATGCGTTTTCCGAACAACCCATAATAGCTCACTTCCTGTTGGGCGAAGCTTATGACTATGAGTGCGGAAGTTGTTTGGCCCGATGAGATCTATAAGTGTACCGAGTTTCATACATGTACGTGCAAGTGTGTTTAATATATAGACCCCAGTTTTTCAAGGGGGCGCTGTTGAGCCCCCCCTGCCACGCCCGGGGCAAAGGCCTCTGCCCGACCCTGTTGGCCGCGCATTCCGATGCGTGTGCAAAGTTTCAAGAGTTTTCGAGCATGGGAAAGGCCCCAAAAATGCCCAAAAGGCGAAAAGATAATAATAATAATAATAATTAAAGCTGCGAGCAGCGATGACGGGCCCAAGCCGGTGGCACCGCCACCCCGGCAGCATCAGCTTAACTGTGCACAGCAGGCCAATAGGCATTTAATATGGGAAAAAAGAAAATAAAGGGACTATGTCAAAGTCATTTGAATTCACCTCATTAACTGCAGCAACTGGTGCTGCTATGACCAGGAACCACAACACTCACATCTCTGAGATCAATTACATTTTATTCATTAATTTTATGTCAGATGATTTCAAATGTCAATTTCAAATGAGTGCAGAATACTGTCCAAATGCTGAAGTTGTATTATCCTTACACTTCTCTTAAAAATAAATTAAGCCAAATCACAGAGACCGTAACAATGATTTTAATATCAGTGTCAGGTAGAGTAATATGCGTGCATGTAATTTATGGAAGTTTATTATAAACAGCCACTTTTATAAATTAATGTGAAATTAAATTTGTTTAATCCATTTGAATTTTATCAATAAATAATTAGTTTAAAGAGGTGTCATACGTGATCGTTGCAAACACAGCACATGACCTTCTTTAAAGCCCATGTTACAGAAAACAATTAAAAGAATTTTCAATTATGTGCAAATGTATTTTTTGCAGCTCAAAATTTTGTAAGTTCAGAAGACCAGTATATAATTAAAGATATAATATATGTTTTAGTTTTTTTTACTTATTTTTCACAATAAAGTGATAGATATTTGTGATAGCCTATGATATGAAAGGGTTAAATTATGAAAAACAAGAGACAAGATGACACACACAGAGTGAGAGAGACCCCCCTCCACACACACACACACACACACACACACACACACACACACACACACACACACACACACACACACACAGAGTGATCCTGAGAGAGGTAGAGTGAGGGGGAAGGGGAATGACAGACACAAAATCTAAACAGTGAGAGATCATTGTTTTTATTTCACTGTTTTGCAATAACAACAATAGTTTTATCTTCAAAACAGTGTTCCCTAGGACATATCCAACCTGGTTACTAAATAAGGCTACACTTCCACCTTCTGGTTATTCTATATACCGGTAGATCATTGGTTCTCATTTTTGTCCTTAAACAAAAGGCATTAATCTTCTCATTTTTTAAGTTACACACACTACTTATTTTTATTTTATTTTTTTAAAGACAATAAATGTGTTTTTTCTTTTGTTAGTAATGTTTTTTTTATATTTATATATTTTTATTAATAATTATTTGTATTAACACAATTATTTAACTAATTATATAAAACAATATTGTCAATGCCCTACAAATAAACTGGTTTTATACATTAATTTTTTTATTCAAACCCAGAATAATATGTTTAATCCTTTAATGCAGGCCAAAGCACAGTATTGAGAGGTAATCTTTTTAGACAGAAGAGTGGCTCACACACACACACACACACACACACACACACACACACACACACACACACACACACACTGTAGAAATCAGTGACACGTGTCCCCATGAGTCTGTGTGCATTCAGGTTGAAGTCCCCACCAGGCTAAAAAGAACACACACACACACACACACACACACACACACACACACACACACACACACACACACACACACACACACACACACACACACACATACAGTAGTAATGCTGAAGTATGCTGCAGGCAACTCTTATCAGTTAAGCCAATCCACCATCCCCCATCCACAACACAGACACACACACACACAAACCCACCCACACACACACACATACACACACACACACACACTCATGTCTGGTTCACTATCTTTTTGGGGACTCACCATAGACGTAATGGTTTTTATGCTGTACAAACCCTATATTCTGTCCTCCTACATTGCCCCTACCCCTAAACCAACCCATCACACAAAACTTTCTGCATTTTTACATTTTCAAAAGAACTCATTCTGTTTGATTTATAAGCTTTTGTACCCATTAGGAAGTCCCCATGAGTCTGTGTGCATTCAGGTTTAAGTCCCCACCAGGCTAGAAAACCATTCACACACACACACACAGAGGCAAGGTTTTTTGCTTGAAAACTTATACAATATTGCCCTCTACTGGTCATTTAAGGGAGAGCATAAGTGTTGAAAAAACAGAAAAAAAAACAGAAAAAAACACAGTGTGATATATAGAATAACCAGCAGGTGGGAGTATAGCCTTATTTATGAACCATTACTAGTGTCCCAATTTGGTCTTTTTTAGGCTTTTACTAAGGGAAAACCGTTTGAGATATCCAATAACCGTTCGCATTTTAGCATCTTCTGTATATTTACTTCATGTTGTCTGAGTTTGGAGGAGATTGAATGAATCGCTTTTGAGGAGAAGGTAAAAACTCAGAGCTCGCTTTCCACTTTGTGTTATCTTCCAACCAAATTATCTGACTTCCTGTTGGTTAGAGCTAATGACTGTAAATTAGAAAGTTGTCCGGCTCGAAAAGTACAATATATATACCGAGTTTGGTGACTGCAGATAAAACTAACCCCCCACTTTGGACAAAAGTGACACTTCCTGCTGCCAGTTGGTGGCGCTATAACTTTGACTCACAAAAGTCATATCCATGTGATCGGCCTCTTACAACGAACACACAGCTGAAGTTTCATCAAAATGAATTAATGTATGCAAAAGTTATAACACACTTCCTGTTTCCCTTTTCTCGCCATAAATTCGTCTCTTCGCCACGGCCAAACCGTTTGAGGTTTCAAAAAGTTGCTCGCAATTTAGCATCCTCAGTGTCTTGACTTCATGCTGACCGAGTTTTGTGCTGATCGGGTGAATCGTCTAGGAGGAGTATCGCAAATTCCAGAGCATGTGTTTTCCGAACAACCCATAATAGCTCACTTCCTGTTGGGCGAAGCTTATGACTATGAGTGCGGAAGTTGTTTGGCCCGATGAGATCTATAAGTGTACCGAGTTTCATATATGTACGTGCAAGTGTGTTTAATATATAGACCCAGTTTTTCAAGGGGGCGCTGTTGAGCCCCCCTGCCACGCCCGGGTCAAAGGCCTCTGCCAGACACTGTTGGCCGCGCATTCCGATGCGTGTGCAAAGTTTCAAGAGTTTTCGAGCATGGGAAGGGCCCCAAAAATGCCCAAAAGGCGAAAAGATAATAATAATAATAATTAAAGCTGCGAGCAGCGATGGCGGGCCCAAGCCGGTGGCACCGCCACCCCGGTGGCATCAGCTTAACTGTGCACATCAGGCCAATAGGCATTTAATATGGGAAAAAATAAATAAAGGGACTATGTCAAAGTCATTTGAATTCACCTCATTAACTGCAGCCACTGGTGCTGTTATGACCAGGAACCACAACAGTCACATCTCTGAGATCAATTACATTTTATTCTTTAATTTTATGTCAGATGATGTCAAATGTCAATTTCAAAATGAGTGCAGAATACTGTCCAAATGCTGATGTTATATTATCCTTACCATTCTCTTAAAAATAAATTAAGCCAAAAATATATAATACATTTTTTTAAACTTATTTTTCACAATTAAGTGATAAATATTGCTTATAGCCTATGATATGAAAGGGTTAAATTATGAAAAAAACAAGAAACAAGGCGACACACACAGAGTGAGAGAGACCCCCTCCACACACACACACACACACACACACATACACACACACACACACACACACACACACACACACACACACACACACACACACACACAGAGTGATCCTGAGAGAGGGAGAGTGAAGGGGGAGGGGAATGACAGACACAAAATCTAAACAGTGAGAGAACATTGTTTTTATTTCACTCTCTGAAAACACTGTTTTGCAATAACAACAATAGTTTTATCTTCAAAACAGTGTTCCCTAGGACATGTCCAACCTGGTTACTAAATAAGGCTACACTTCCACCTTCTGGTTATTCTATATGCCGGTAGCTCATTGGTTCTCATTTTGGTCCTTAAACAAAAGGCATTAATCTTCTCATTTTTTAAGTTACACACACTACTTTTTTTTTTAAAGACAATTAAATGTGTTTTTTCTTTTGTTAGTAATGTTTTTTTATATTTATATTTTTTATTAATAATTATTTGTATTAACACAATTATTTAACTAATTATATAAAACAATATTGTCAATGCCCTACAAATAAACTGGTTTTATACATTATTTTTTTTATTCAAACCCAGAATAAATTTTTTTATCCTTGAATGCAGGCCAAAGCACAGCATTGAGAGGTAATCTTTTTAGACAGAAGAGTGGCTCACACACACACACACACACACACACACACACACACACACACACACACACACACACACACACACACACACACACACACACTGTAGAAATCAGTGACACGTGTCCCCATGTGTCTGTTTGCATTCAGGTTGAAGTCCCCACCAGGCTAGAAAAAATAACACACACACACACACACACACACACACACACACACACACACACACACACACACAGTAGTAATGCTGAAGTATGCTGCAGGCAACCCTTATAAGCTCAGCCCATCCACCCCCTCCCTCCCCCCCTCCCCCTCCCAACACACACACACACACTCACACTCATGTCTGGTTCACTATCTTTTTGGGGACTCAGCATAGACGTAATGGTTTTTATGCTGTACAAACCATATATTCTGTCCTCCTACACTGCCCCTACCCATCACAGGAAACTTTCTGCATTTTCAAAGTAACTCATTCTGTCTGATTTATAAGCTTTTGTACCCATTGGGAAGTCCCCATGAGTCTGTGTGCATTCAGGTTTAAGTCCCCAGCAGGCTAGAAAAGCATTCTCACACACACACAGAGGCAAGGTTTTTTGCTTGAAAACTTATACAATATTGCCCTCTACTGGTCATTTAAGTGAGAGCATAAGTGTTGAAAAAAAAAAAAAAAACTGTGATTATATAGAATAACCAGCAGGTGGGAGTATAGCCTTATTTATGAACCAGGCACTTGTGTTCTTACTTTGTCTTTTTTAGGCTTTTGCTACGGGAACACCGTTTGAGATATCCAATAACCGTTCGCATTTTAGCATCTTCTGTATATTTACTTCATGTTGTCCGAGTTTGGAGGAGATTGAATGAATCGCTTTTGAGGAGAAGGTAAAAACTCAGAGCTCGCTTTCGACTTCTTGTTATCTTCCAACCAAATTATCTGACTTCCTGTTGGTCAGAGCTAATGACTGTAAATTAGAAAGTTGTCCGGCTCAAAATGTACAATATATATACCGAGTTTGGTGACTGTAGATAAAACTAACCCCCCGCTTTGGACAAAAGATGGCGCTACTGAGCCCCTCTACCACGCCCGTTTCTGAATCTTTGCTTGCATCTTCTGGACAGCATGTCTGATGTGTGTGTTGAGTTTCATGCAATTTCAAGCATGTGAAGAGTCTCAAAAACACCAAAAAAGATTATTAGACTTTGACACGTTGCCATGACAAGAGTTTTTCTAGAATCAGGAATCCATTCATATGTCTATATCTGCCATGTTTTGACATTATACCGATGAAGTTTGAAGTAAATCGGGTGAAAATAAGATGGGGATTTAAAGCAATTTTGAAAGTGACACACTTCCTGCTGCCAGTTGGTGGCGCTATAACTTTGTCTCACAAAAGTCATATCCATGTGATCGGCCTCTTACAACGAACACACAGCTGAAGTTTCATCAAAATGAATTAATGTATGCAAAAGTTATAACACACTTCCTGTTTCCTTTTTCTCGCCATAAATTCGTCTCTTCGCCACGGCCAAACCGTTTGAGATATCAAAAAGTTGCTCGCAATTTAGCATCCTCAGTGTCTTGACTTCATGCTGACCGAGTTTGGTGCTGATCGGGTAAATCGTCTAGGAGGAGTATCGCAAATTTCAGAGCATGCGTTTTCCGAACAACCCATAATAGCTCACTTCCTGTTGGGCTGACGCATAACTTAGAGCACGAAAGTTGTTCGGCCCGATGAGGTCTATATGTGTACCGAGTTTCATATATATACGTGGAAGTTGGTTTGATTTATAGACCACGTTTTCAGACCCCACTTTAGGGGGCGCTGTCGAGCCCCCCTGCCACGCCCGGGTCCCAGCCTCAGCCCGGCCCTGATGGCCGCGCATTCTGACGCGTGTGCAAAGTTTCAAGAGTTTTCGAGCATGGGAAGGGCCCCAAAAATGCCCAAATAGTCGCGTAAAAAAATAATAATAATTAAAGCTGCGAGCAGCGATGACGGGCCCAAGCCGGGGGCACCGCCACCCCGGTGGCATCAGCTTAACTGTGCACAGCAGGCAATAGGCATTTAATATGGGAAAAAATAAATAAAGGGACTATGTCAAAGTCATTTGAATTCACCTCATTAACTGCAGCAACTGGTGCTGCTATGACCAGGAACCACAAGTCACATCTCTGAGATCAATTACATTTTATTCATTAATTTTATGTCAGATGATGTCAAATGTCAATTTCAAAATGAGTGCAGAATACTGTCCAAATGCTGATGTTGTATTATCCTTACACTTCTCTTTATGTGTTTTTGACCTACCGTAGCTTGTGATTGTTCACCAATTGTATGCAGCAAAAAGCATGCTTGTTTTTATTTCAATATGTGTGGCATTCAATATTTTTTTTAAATAAAAAAATAAAAAATAAAGCCAAATCACAGAAACCGCAAAAATTATTTTAATATCAGTGTCAGGTAAGAGGAATATGCCTGCATACATTTTATGGAAGTGTATTATAAACAGCCACTTTTAAATGTAATTAAATTTAAAATAACGATATCAAAGTCATTTGAATATGCCATATTTACTGGTCAAAGTCGACCTCTCTAAAACATGCAGCATGTTTTTATACCGCTGAGAATGTGCACGACAGGCAATGTGCATTTAAACAGGAGAATATTTGAAAATTGCTCTAATATGCCACATGTATCACAGCAGCTAGTACCCCTATGACCACAAGCCACACCTATTATGAAATTTAAATATAGATTTTTTTTTTTTTTATGTATTAGGATATAATGGGTCACTTTCAATTATGTGCAAATGTATATTTTGCAGCTCAAAATTTTGTAAGTTCAAAAGGCCAGTATTTAATTAAAGATATAGTATATTTTTGTTTTTTTTAAACTTATTTTACACACTAAAGTGATAGTTATTTGTGATATGAAGGTTTAAATTATGACAATCAAGAGACAAGGTGATACACACACACACACACACACACAAACAACCCAAACAGAGTGAAACTCAGAGAGGGAGAGTGAGGGGGGAGGGGGACGACAGACAGAGAGGCAGAGTCTAATTCCGAAAGAAACAAGATTTGAAACAAACAAAAAAATAATAATCTAAACAGTGGGAGAAAGTTTTTTTTTTTCTTCACTGTCTGGAAACACTGTTTTGCAATAACAATAGTTTTATCTTCAAAACGGTGTTCTCAAGGACATATCCAACCTAGTTCTTAACTAAGGCTATACTCCCCCCTTCTTGTTATTCTATATCATTTGTTCTCATTTTCGTCCACAAATAAAAGGCATTAATCTGCTTATTTTTAGGTTACACAAACTTCATTGTTTGAAAAGGAAACTCAAATGTGTTTTTTCTATTGTTACAAATTAACTGGTTCTATAATTTTATTGTAACCCAGAATAATATATATTTTTTTATCCTTTAATGCTTGCCAAAGCACACAGCAATGAGCTAATCTTTTCACAATCAAAACGAAGCTGGCACCATCCCCCTACAAACACACACACACACATACAGAGAGAGAGAGAGAGAGAGAGAGAGAGAGAGAGAGAGAGAGAGAGAGAGAGAGAGAGAGAGAGAGAGAGAGAGAGAGAGAGGCAAAGTGAGATTTAGATTAAACATGATTTTCAGCAAAACAATAATAGTAAAGTCTAACCTGTGGGGAAAAGTTTCAAAAGACAATTAAATGTTTTTTTTTTCTTTTGTTAGTAATGTTTTTTTATATTTATATTTTTCTATTAATAATTATTTGTATTAACACAATTATTTAACTAATTATATAAAACAATATTGTCAATGCCCTACAAATAAACTGGTTTTATACATTATTTTTTTTATTCAAACCCAGAATAAAATGTTTTATCCTTTAATGCAGGCCAAAGCACAGCATTGGGAGGTAATCTTTTTAGACAGAAGAGTGGCTCTCTCTCTCACACACACACACACACACACACACACACACACACACACACACACACACACACACACACACACACACACACACATAGTAGAAATCAGTGACACGTGTCCCCATGAGTCTGTGTGCATTCAGGTTGAAGTCCCCACCAGGCTAGAAAAAAGAACACACACACACGCACACACACACACACACACACACACACACACACACACACACACACACACACACAGTAGAAATGCTGAAGTATGCTGCAGGCAACTCTTATCATTTAAGCCCATCCACCATCCCCCATCCACAACACACACACCCACCCACAAACACACACACATACACACACACTCATGTCTGGTTCACTATCTTTCTGGGGACTCATAGACGTAATGGTTTTTATGCTGTACAAACCATGTATTCTGTCATCCTACACTGCTCCTGACCCTAAACCTACCCATCACACAAAACTTTCCTCAAAAGAACTCATTCTGTCTGATTTATAAGCTTTTGTACCCATTGGGAAGTCCCCATGAGTCTGTGTGCATTCAGGTTTAAGACCCCACCAGGCTAGAAAACCATTCACACACACACACACAGGCAAGGTTTTTTGCTTGAAAACTTATACAATATTGCCCTCTACTGGTCATTTAAGGGAGAGTATAAGTGTTGAAAAAACAGGGAAAAAAAACAGAAAAACAGCCAGTGAGATATATAGAATAACCAGCAGGTGGGAGTATAGCCTTATTTATGAACCAGGCACTTGTGTGCTTATTTTGTGTTTTTTAGGCTTTTGCTACGGGAACACCGTTTGAGATATCCAATAACCGTTCGCATTTTAGCATCTTCTGTATATTTACTTCATGTTGTCCGAGTTTGGAGGAGATTGAATGAATCGCTTTTGAGGAGAAGGTAAAAACTCAGAGCTCGCTTTCCACTTTGTGTTATATTCCAACCAATAGGGCTCTTCGCCCTTTCAGGGCTTGGGCCCTAATAATCCTTAGAAGAACAATAGGGCTCTGCGCCCTTTCAGGGCTTGGGCCCTAATAATAATAATCCTTAGAAGAACAATAGGGCTCTGCACCCTTTCAGGGCTTGGGCCCTAATAATTCTTAGAAGAACAATAGGGCTCTGCGCCCTTTCAGGGCTTGGGCCCTAATAATAAAAATCCTTAGAAGAACAATAGGGCTCTGCGCCCTTTCAGGGCTTGGGCCCTAAATAGCTCTCTAATGTATTAATTGCAGGTCATTATTGAATAGTGATTACGTTACACACACACTGACTCAGGTCCCCTGTTAGATAGTAAAGCACGACGCCTGTGTGTTTCTCTCGTCAACCCCCACAACCCCCCACTCTCAATTTACATTTCAATAAGGGAAGACTTGAAAAACCAGTTTGTGAACCACAGGCCAATAGAGCTCAAACTACCAATGTGGCAGAACCATTCTCAGATAAACTAGAGAAGATGCTGGGATTTGACCTGCCAAATTAAACTAAATTACAGTTTTTACAATCGCTAGGACACATTTCTCAATACTTTGGTCATTTTCAAAACTTGTTCTCCAAACCAACTTTCTGCTTCACAGCAGTTATTTCTCATTCAAAATCCACAAAAACCAACAAAACACTTCATTCATGTCTCAAATCAAGTGCCAATGATCCTCAGTTTAGCTTGCACAGACTGAAGTTGTGATCACTGTGTGAAGAGTTTTGAAAAAGTGACCAACATTTGTTTGACAAATTTGAGAGTGCCAGAGACTTTAAGGGGAATATTCTGAGCACAGTGTGTGATGTTATTGAGATCTATTATGAAACTTTTTAGAGGTGACAAAAGTGAGAGTTCCAGAGTATCGAGCTGAAGAAAAAACTCTGAGCACAGCATGTGATGCTGTTGAGATCCCTTCTGAAACTTTAGAGGAGACACATATGAGCAATCCAGTCTCTCTAGCCAAGGAGACAAATCAGAGCATAGTATGAAAATGTTTGGTAATTCAGTTTTTTTTACCCTTTACTGTTATTTTGGTGAAAAAAGAGTTTGCTTTTAATGTTAATATAATACAACATAAAACAAAAAATAGGAATGACCTTAAATTTATTGAGGTAACAAACATCACATTTACTTTTTAGGACAAATATGATATTTGACATAACACTGCACTTCAAATACTTCAAATATTAATGGTCATTAGCTTTAAACTTTCCGGTAAAATAAATTATAATAGTTTATATAAGTTAAAATGAAAGTGCTCCAGTAGCTTTTTCTTTCAAGTAATTTTTTTTAAAAGAACTAAAAAAAAAAAAATCATAAGAATCATCTTTTACAGTACTATTAAGTAAAACATTTAAATTTGAAAATTAACATAAAAAAACACATTTCACCATGAAATCATGTAGTGAATTGTTCTGTGTGTTTAACAATCACCATTATGATATCCAGAGCTGTGAAAAATAAAAATACACGAAAACACAACACTGCCTGAAGTTTTTTCCCCCAACTTCAAAGGCCCCTTTAAATGATTAAAACTAGATGCTTAATTTTAACTTTAAGGTTACTTATCATGTAAACTAGCCATAGGCTACAGCATGTTAAATGCATGTTTGGAACAGACTAACAGAGGGGAAAACGGTCGCATTTGCAGCAGATATGCATTGCTGCCTAATGTGCCCATTATAAATCAAAGCACGAGATGACAGGGGTCGAGCAGAACACCGGAAAATCTGACAGAATGGACAATATTTGTCTGTATGTGCAATACACGAGCCGCGGTTCAGGTGCGCGCGCGACCAATGCTGCTGAAAACAACGAGCGCGCGGCTCCTGCTCTCCATACGCATAGCTTATGCGCCGCCTGCGCTTAAAGGACAACTCCGGTGAGAAATTACCCTAGGTGTGATTAACAGATGGTTACCGAGTAGATCGTTCTCTGGGATGCGTTTTCATGAAAATCAAGTGTAAAGAGTTTTATCTCTAAAAACACAGCATAATGAGGGTCCCTACATGCAAACCGAAGCATTGAGAACTTGTTAGAGTACAAACGGTTTAATAAGAAGGTACTTTATAAAGACAGTACATTACACGTTTACAGACGGCAGCCATCTTGGAAAGCTGTCTCAACGACTCGAGCCACGAACGCTGTGCTGAGTGAGCTGGTCGATAGGAATTAAGTTTGTGAAATCTAATTACATGGACTTTTTTTTTCTCTACTGCGTTCAGTGCTTTCTTCCGGAAACAATGGCCCATATGAGATTCCACGTCACAGTTCATCACTTAGCACAGCGTTCGTCGCTCAAATCTGTTTTTAGTGATTAAACTCTTTACACTTGATTTTCATGAAAACGCATCCCACAGAAGACCTACTCGGTAACCATCTGTTAATTACCCCAAGGGTCATTTCTCACCGGAGTTGTCCTTTAAAGAGTAACCCTTCTTCACCCATGAATCCTTGACGTATGTGCACTGACAAACACTGAAGAGAGAAGATAGAGCTAAACAAAACTTAGCGTCAGGGGTTACTCTTTTCATACTAACACTAAAACACAATTTCTTTCAATAAAAATAGTTAGTTTAGTCTATAAAGTTTAAAATATGGACATTGTTCTTACACAAACGTGCCACTTTGCTTCAGAAGGCACATCATTACTCACGTGCTATAAACATCTGAAGCACACACCCCAAAAGCTGAATCTCTGACAGTCCACGAATGCTAAACTGAGCTCTCTTTCAGGACTCTCTGCTCTTAAGTGGACAAATGAATACAAAATTATTTCAAAAAATAGGAAGTATCCCAGTAAACATAGTTGCTTATGTCATAGTAGGTTCAGTTAAGTGAACATACACTTTGAGAAAAAGTAACTTATTAACTTAAATTATTAACTTAATAAATTATTAAATTAATATATATATTGAAGGGGGGATTCTGAAATCCACTGCCGCTTCAATATACCTGTATATATTTATATCCTAATTAACTTCAAAATCAAAACCTTAATTAATATTTATCTTCCTATATTACCTATATTATTACAATGATTCTATCCAGTTATGATTTTGCTTAGTTTCTTGTTTTCTAAAGTGTGTATTTGGTCTCTGAGGAGTGACTGAGGGTTTGGCCTAGAGATGTGTGATGTGTCACTAAACACTGGCAACAAGGTCATGTGTTTGGATTTGAGGTATCACACACCCCTAACATGTCAGGAGTGCAGTGACAGCGTTTGCTCACTTAGCCCGGCTTCCAGATATGGAATATGGATTTGTCTTTCACTTAATTTATTATGTTTTATTCCTTTTATATTTCCTTTTACTGCAACACTAAAGACTCAAGATGAATATTGCCTGTACTATTTGTTGGATATCAGCTGTTAAGTATCCAAAGTTCGTCAGAATTGTAGAGACTTGGTGGTGTGTCTGATTAAAACACTGGAAAAGTTCTTGTCATTATAGTCTTTAGTTTATTATGTTCATGATGCTTAAATCTTGAACTCCTTAAACAACCCAAAGCACATGGGGATACTGGGAGCAAGTTCACATGACGGATGTTAACAGGTCAGGATTATCAGGATGGAATAAACAGAAGGGATAGGATGAATGTGATGGTCTTTAGTCAATAACGCATCCTAAGGAAAGGACTCAAAGGACATGGTTGGGTGTCCTTTCAAACACCCACACCTCACCAATGCAAAAGAACAAAAGGAGGAAGTGAGGTCTATTTATAGGCCTTGATTGGGGATTATGGGTAATGTAGTACACCATATGATAATGTCAGTTACTTTGTGAAAAAAAAACATAAGAAAATTAAAGGGGAGAAAAGGATAAAAATGGGTCAATTTACAACAGCCGCCCCCAAATACGGTCATGTATTTGCTATTACTTCATTTCAGATAATGGGATCAATTTAGCAACCAGACGTACATAAGTTTTCCCATTAATAACAATTTCAACTGCTCTAATACGCTTATCCTGACTAGGTAGAAGACGTACTACCCTGCCAATAGGCCATGATGCTCTTGGGAGTTGTGGGTCAATAACTAACACTACAGCAGAGTCAATTAGATTAGGGTTTTCTCTATTCCATTTTTGACGAAGCTGCTGACCTGGTAGATAGTTGCGAATAAAGGATGCCCAAAACTGATCAACAAGGATCTGACTATGACGCCAAGATCTACGGCCAAGGAGCTTAGTGTTGGCATAAATCACCTGGGGTAGAGAAGAATCTCGCCGCCCCATGAGGAGGAGATTTGGGGAAATAGGATCAAGGTCTGTAATGTTAGAAGAGGTGTAACCAAGTGGTTTCGAATTTAACAATCCTTCAACTTCTGTAAGAACTGTCCGTAGGACTTCCTCTGATACAGTCTGGTTGCCAAGTACCACCCGCAGAGCTGTCTTAACAGAACGGATCTCCCTTTCCCATGATCCCCCAAAATGAGGAGCTTGTGGAGGATTAAACTTGAATTGAATCTGCTGATTTTCCAGTTTGACTTGTAACTCTGAGGTAAGGTTCTGGAAAGCTTCCTTCAACTCTCTTGCAGCTCCACGGAAATTACTTCCTTGATCGCAAAGAATCTCATAAGGCTTACCTCTCCTGGATATAAAACGGCGTAGAGACATTAGAAAGCTGTCCACATCTAACCTGGTTAACAAATCAAGATGTAGGCATTGAGTGGTCTGACACTTGAACAGAATGCCCCACCTTTTCTCTGTTCTCCGACCAATCTTGACATGGAAGGGACCAAAACACTCCATTCCGGTGGACCAAAAGGGGGGTTTAAACACTCTAAGCTTGGAAAGTGGAAGGTCTGACATTTTGGGGATATATGGCTTAGCTCTCCACTTCCTACATTCCAAACAAGACCACTGATGTTTTTTAATGGCTTGTCTTCCTCTAATTATCCAATAATTGCGCCGTAGTTCTGAGAAAACTCTCTCTGGACCAGGGTGGAAAAGTTTCTCGTCATAGTCCTTGATGATTAAACTGGATAATGGATGCATGGAGTCAAGGACGACTGGATGAACCATTCCAGGCTCCAAATCCTCGGCTCGTCTTAGTCTGCCACCCACCACTATAAGTTGCGTTTCTTCTCGAAATTCAGGAGAAAGTGTAAGGAGACGACTTTGATGTTCAATGGGCTTTCCTCTCTTTAAACACTGGTACTCAGAGGGAAAACTTTGTTGCTGGGCTTGCCTTAAGAGTAGAGTTTGGACTGAGGAAGGGTCACAAGATTCTGAGCTATGTCGTCGCAGTAATTCAGTTACGGCAGATGTCAATTCTGCCCATGACTGGAAACAGGACGGGTCTGGGAGTGTAAGATCTTCCAGTTGTGTTAACCCACAAAAGAGTGGTTTGCGAAGTTCCGGATCAGGGCAATCAAGTCTGGACACCAGATTTTGGGGCCACTGATGTGGAGGATATTTCAAGAATGATGGGCCCTGTCTCCATCTATGATCAGATTTTGCTAGCTCAGCAAGTGTTTTGCCTCTAGTTATATCATCTGCTGGATTCTGCCCAGAAGGGATATATCTCCAAGAAGATAGATCAGTCAGTTCCAGGATTTCAGTGACTCGATTGGCTACAAAAACTTTATAACGGCAGGAGAGGGAATGCAGCCAGGACAAGACAGTTGTTGAGTCAGACCATAAAGTAGTATTCATCAAAGGGAGTGTCAGTTCCTTATGCAGCAATTTAGAAAGTTGTGCGCCTGTTAGAGCAGCACAGAGTTCAAGGCGAGGGATGGATATCTGCCTTTTTGGGGCAACTCGAGATCTTGCCATGATGAAGGAAGTAGTTACCTCACCTTTATCCGTTTCCGTTCTCAAGTAGGCTACTGAACCATATGCACTCTCTGAGGCATCGCAAAATATATGCAACTCCCTGGATACAATTTGCTCTGAAGATGAATTTAGATAACAGCGAGGAAGCTGTATCAATGACAGATCGGGGAGTTCAGTTTCCCAAGCCTTCCAGGCCTGTTGAATAGGACTTGGCATAAGAGGGTCATCCCATCCCCGAGATTTCATCCAGCATTGTTGTACGATGACCTTAGCTCTCGTTGTGAATGGTGTAATATACCCTATCGGGTCATATTGACTAGCAAGAACTTTATAGATATTACGCATAGTTATTTCTTTACACTCCATAGTTCGGGATCGATACCCCAAGGTATCAGAGGGACAGTGCCAGCTCAGACCCAAAGCTCCTTCTTTAGGGTCCAAACGGTCTTGACTGATCCAAAGTTCAGAACTCTCAGATCTGGCTTCAGGAGGAAGATGTCTGACAACATCAGACTTATTACTTGCCCACTGTCTGATTTCGAATCCCCCACTCATCAGTAAAGAACGTATGCGATCAAGGTGGTTCTTTGCAGCTTGCACATTTTGGAAACTCTCTAAACAATTATCTACATAGAATGACTGAAGTACGGAATTTGCTGTATCTTCATTTCCTTCTGAATGATCACAGACATGCTTTTGTAAAGCATATATTGCGCAACATGGACTACATACTGTTCCGAACGGCAGAACTTGCCTTTCGTAAACGTCAGGTGGATTTGACCGTTGCATATTGCGCCACAGGAAACGTAGGAGAGGACGATCTTCTGGTAATAGCCTAACTTGGTGGAACATAGATTTAATGTCTCCACTAATTGCCACTGGGTACTGGCGGAATCGAAGTAAGACACCAAGTAAGGAGGGGCCCAATGGTGGACCAGGAAGAAGCTGGTTATTTAATGATGTACCTTTGTACGGATAAGAACAATTGAAAACTATTCGTGGTTTCTCATTATGCTCCACAAGATGGTGAGGGATATACCATGATTCAGAAAGCATGTCATGGGAAGGTTCCACTCTGGAAATATAACCAGCCTTCTCCAACTTGGCAATTTCTTGGTCATAGACAGCCACATATTTAGGGTTTTGTTGGAGGTGGCGTTCAATACCCCTTAGGGAGGACATAACTGCATTGGGGGAAGCTCTTAACTGAATGGCAGAAGCAGCACGCAATAAAGGAGTGGCGTACCTTTGCACACCATCAACCTCAACTCTTTTGGTCTTAGAGGATAACAAGTCCATAGCCTCTTGATCCTCCTTGGACCTAGTAATGACCTTCTCATTCCTAAAAGGGAGAATGTCTAATTGCCATAATTTCTCCACATCATGGCGAAGATCCTCTACAGGGTTAGTAAGGGTAAAAAGGCACTGCATCTCATCACTGTTAGGAAATGGTATTGGGCCTTGCAGTACCCAACCCAATTTAGTATGGATAGCAGCAGGGGAGTTAGGAGGTCCGAAATACACTTGATCAGTTGGGTTTATCAGGTGTGGGTAGTCTGCACCGATAAGGATAAGTGGTTGGACGTTAGTGAATGCAGGAAGTGGTAGATCTCGGAGATGTCTAAAGCGTCTCTGCAAAATCTCAACAGGGTACGTCTGTTCTGCCAATCCCAATCTGGCAGCAGAAAAGGCATTGGAAATGGTAAACTTCCTTTCTGGGTGGACAGTTGAGGATATTTCAAAGGTTACAGCAGAGCCTTCGAGTGCAATAGTATCTTGCCGTATAGTGCGAACAATTAGGGATTCAGCTTGCCCCTTGAGGCCCAAATAGTCAGATGCTCGAGGTAGCAACATGGTACGTTCTGATCCATCGTCAAGGATGGCATATGTTTTCATAGATCGGCCTTTATGATGGATAAGTACCTCAACAACTTTCAACAGCACCTTGCTGGAACCTCCAAGTCGGCTAAGATAGAATGTACCATTATCCTGATCACGGCAGTTAACTCCATGAAGGATACCAAGATGTTGACCTTTACACTGTGGACAAGGTTTTTTGAGGTCACAGTCAACAGCCAGATGGTTAAGCCCACACCTCCAGCATCTTTTATTCTGTCTAATCCATGCACCCTTTTAGTGTCTTCTAGAGCTTTGAAAGAGGGACACAGGCCAATGAAATGCTCTCTACTGGAACAATATACACATGAGTACTTGGAACTCTGCTCTCCGTCTCTTACAATTTGGAATTGCTTATGTGTGGATCTTTGAATGAGGCTTACTTAGGAGTGGGTTTGGGATGTCGCTAACTTGATCAGCCATTGCTTGACATTCAGCCTCTTCTTGAAGCCAAGCAGAAAAATTAATCAGGTTGTAGCTTTGACCATGTAGGACAGCACGATCATAGCGGGCAAAGTTGGTCACATTTTCTGTGGGCAGTTTACCAAGTAGTCGCTGTACATGAGAAGCACAGGTAAGTTCAGCTTGGGCATGATCTTGACCCAAAGATTGGAGCATGCCAACCAAAGCTCTGACTTTCAATGCAAAGCTACCAAATGCTCTGCTGTCACCTGGTCTCACCTTGGGAATAGCTAGAATGGCTTTAATTTCTCTCAAAACTAATTGATGGGGTTGCCCATACTTCTGTTGTAATGCAAAGAGGGCCATACTGTATGGTCTAGGATCATTAGCATAAGCCAAAGCTAGATCACGAGCAGGAGGAAATTTTAAATGATCCAACAAGATGTGGTATTTGTAATGTTCTGTCTCATGAGGTGACAACAAATTTGTCAGAGCTAACTGCAACATTGCAAGTTCTTGGGGATCATCATTCACCAAAAAGGGAAAAGAAGGTCCCTGAACACGAGAATTAGGATAAGGAGGGACATGGTATGAAGGATAGTATGGCTGGGGATGTTGGTGGGAATGAAAAAATGGGATTGCATTTGCCTGACTAGTAGGAACAATCGGTCGAATAAATGGAGCAGGTTGTTGTACAAGAGGATTCCCTAAATTACCTACAGCCTGAAGATGATGACCTACATTAGCTGAAGATACATGAGGAATTGGCTGAGTCTGAGGAAGTAACTGAGGTGATGTTATCTGTGACGACAACTGCATATGAGCTAAAGGTGGCGAGAAAGAGCTACAAGGCAAGTAAGCACCAGGCTGTGGTGAACCAACTTGTTGTACCAATGTCTGAGGTGCTTGCATTTGAGGGGAATGAGAATTAGAGGGATCATGAACTAAAGGAACTACAGAAGGCTGGATCATAGTACCTGACTGCAAACGTGATACATCATGTGTATGCATATGTTGAGGTGGACTACATAATAATGAGGAAGGCGGGAGGGGCAGAGAGCTAGGTCTACTCAATAGAAGTGGTGAAGGGACAGCTAATGAGTTACGCTCACATGTAGATTTCTGTTCAACATTCTTAATACATGCACACAGTTCCTTAACAATAGGTGGATTAGCTAAGCCATTCTCATCATCATCATCATCATCAGAAACATCATCAAAAGACTCAGATAGATCAGAACGTTTAGAAGAAACTGCAAACTGTGACATTCTAGACATAAGCTCACCAAGCATACCCTTAAGTCCAAGTATTTCTTGTTTAACGTCCATATTAAGTAACTCAGACTGAGTCTGGTCACATTCAACAGATGAGCAAGGAGCAGGCTTCAAGGAACATGGATTTCCATTATCTGTTTGGTGAGGATCACTTACAACTGTTATTGATGAAGGGGGAGGAGGAGCACATTCTCGTACTATACAATCTGCAAAACGGGCAGGAGGTCTTCTCATTCTTACGCTGCGCCGTGCTGCAGGTCTTGCATGGTAATCCATTCCACCAAATCTCTACCTCCGGCTCGAAGGACCATTTGTTGGATATCAGCTGTTAAGTATCCAAAGTTCGTCAGAATTGTAGAGACTTGGTGGTGTGTCTGATTAAAACACTGGAAAAGTTCTTGTCATTATAGTCTTTAGTTTATTATGTTCATGATGCTTAAATCTTGAACTCCTTAAACAACCCAAAGCACATGGGGATACTGGGAGCAAGTTCACATGACGGATGTTAACAGGTCAGGATTATCAGGATGGAATAAACAGAAGGGATAGGATGAATGTGATGGTCTTTAGTCAATAACGCATCCTAAGGAAAGGACTCAAAGGACATGGTTGGGTGTCCTTTCAAACACCCACACCTCACCAACGCAAAAGAACAAAAGGAGGAAGTGAGGTCTATTTATAGGCCTTGATTGGGGATTATGGGTAATGTAGTACACCATATGATAATGTCAGTTACTTTGTGAAAAAAAAACATAAGAAAATTAAAGGGGAGAAAAGGATAAAAATGGGTCAATTTACAACAAGGTGTGTCCCTCTCACTAAAGGAAAGCACATGTTATCAGTATGTTTTGGTAAGAACATGTTAGAACTGGAGCCTAATCAGCTCCAACCTTGGAGAGACTGTGTATCTGTGTATGTGCCCAATATTCTATGCTCCAGATCAGAATGGTGTACAATGGGCACCCTAAGAGATGGGTGGACTTGTTGTTCTGGGCAAGCTGGCGCCTGCTCCAGATCTGGAAGGTCACTACGGGCCTGATTCTGGGGTGAAAGCGTCCACAAGTGACACGTCAGTGGAAACGTGCATCAGATTAACTGACTTGAGTGGAAATTTACCATGACTGTGCATTGTCTCTGAGCCAATCAGAACCATCCACATTGCAGTAATGACGTGGATAGACCTTGAAAACGGTATAACTGTTGGGACAATTGTATGTACGATAGGGCGAGGCAACGAGACGGTGAGAGAGGGAGCGCGACCTACGAACTCCTTTTGAGAATTGAAGCTGGCTTCTGCTTTTGAAACTGCAAACTATTCTTAAGTAAATTTTTCGGTACTTGAAGGGGTGTGCATAAGACTGACATGACACCTTCATAATCATGACATGACATGTGTCATGAATATGAAGGAGTTTTTATGCATGTTTATGACAACTGTCATTAAGTGTCATTCGCTTAATTATGTCATTTTTAATGCAATGATGACATTTCGGAGTTGTCTTTGTTATGACAACTTGACATAAACCAACACATCATAACCTGTCAGTGTCTTTGTCATGACAACTTGACATTACCAAGACAACATAACCTGTCATAAACATGACATAACAGATTATCAAATTTAAGAAACTTACTTAGCTTATAGGGTTAACCTTAAACTGTCATGTGTTTGGTTTTGATGTTGACTGAGGCCATTATAATGTCATACATTTTTTTCAGTGGCACAAGTTTAATTTGTCATTAAAATGTAATTAGGTGTTAATATGCTGTCAAATTATTTTTTAATAACAGCATCATTAATATTTTTCAGTTCATGTTTTATTTTAGTTTTTAAGTTTCCTCCACCAGCTTCAACAGAAGGTTAGATAATAGACAATTTCAAATGTCTTAAAAATATGAAAAGGAGTTCGAGAAATAAAATCAATTATTTAATTTTTAAGACCTGCCCTCTCACAGAACTGACTCTTAAAAACACAAGGCATGAATTTATACACAGGTGACCAGCACCAATTAATGCAAAAAGGGGAAAACACGTACACAAATAATGGCCATTACACAAAATAAACATATATATATCAACATCATATACACACATAAACAAACACAGAAAAATAACACTTTGTCAAATGACTTCACTTTATAAATTATCTTCCGATGTATAAAAATAAGAGGAATAGTCTTTAGAGCCCCACACCGGGCTGAACAAGGAATGGTTGTGGCTAGAGCCTAGGCCGGAACATTATATATAGGGCCAACGTTTCCGCCCGAACCCCTTTAGACGGTGCACCAGCACACGGGACTCCGCCATGACAAACAGACAAACAAAGAAATGGTAAGAATAAACTCAAACTATTCGTTAAAGAGTGAGCGAAAGTTTAAATAAAGTATATTAAACCCAAAATAACGTTGTTGTGAATTGTTTTTACTTACTGCAAACTAAATTGACATTAAACACCTAAACAAACTAACCTGACTGAGGCTCTGCCAACAACTGTTACAGCGTACACATAACCAGTGGCGCCACCATAGACATCATCATATAGGTGTATATGTCTATGCCACTCTATCATTTTGAGTTATATTAATAGTTTTTAATGACTCTGTACGATTTCCTCTATGATGCCATATTTCAGGTCAAGCTAAATATTCATGACACTGTTATAAAATAATTTGACATTTAATGACATGTTAATGACAAATTCAACTTGTACCACTGTAGTTTAGGTCAAGAAATATATTCATGACAATGTTATGAAATAATTTGACGCAGTATTGACACTTAATCACATGTAAATGACAAATTAAATTTATAAAAAAATCATGACATTATATTAGCCTAATGACAGCCAACGTCAAAACCAACCACATGACAGTTTAATAATAATAATAATAGATTTGATTTATAACGTACTTTTCATTCCGAAGAATCTCAAAGTGCAACAAAAGGAAAAAATAACAATACATGAATAACAAGTAAAAATTACATCTCAACATCATGCCGGACGCTGATGACGCTAGCCTGGTGCAAACTTCAGCCACCATGCAGCTCAAGCCCGAGGGAGACCACCAGTGAGCAGCCGACACCCAGAAGAGAGAGCAGCCGCAGCGAGCAACATCAAATGTCCTTCAAACCAAAACCAACCACAAATTCAAACAAAAACAGAAGAGAAGCGGTGAAGAAACGGCAAACAACGTCCTCTCAGTGGCTGCCAGCAATCAGCAACAGTCCCAATTGTAGCTCTGACTGTTAGACTAGTCACAAACATAAGAAAATAAAATCCAAATTTAATAGTAAAGTCAACATGATTTTTGGGTGGAGAAGCTAAGTAGTTTCTTAAATTTGATAATTAATCTGCTATGTCATTTCATGTCTGTTTATGACAGGTTATGTTGTCTTGGTAATGTCAAGTTGTCATGACAAAGACACTGACAGGTTATGATGTATTGGTTTATGTCAAGTTGTCATAACAAAGACAACTCTGAAATGTCATCATTGCATTGAAAATGACATAATTAAGCGAATGACACTTAATGACAGTTGTTATAAACATGCATAAAAACTCCTTCATATTCATGACACGTGTCATGTCATGATTATGAAGGTGTCATGTCAGTCTTATGCACACCCCTTCAAGTAAAGTGTTACCAATTTTTCTTTTATTTATTTGGAATCCTGACTCTGTCTTCATTTCTTCACTACTGTTAGTAGTGTTAACCCCTAACAATATATATATATATTTTTTTTTTTTTTTTTTTTTTACAGTGAGGACAATACAGTGTTATATTACAACTACTGAGAGACCGTCCTGAAAAGCACTGTTTATTTCATTTGTATCATATCTTTTGTATTTATTTGTTCTTTCACTTGTAATGTGTTTGGGCTAGTGGTTTTAGATGTGCTCTTGAAATTGGAATAGAGAATAGTGTGTGTTGAGTTTGCTGCTCAACCCCCCACCAGTAATTTACATTTCAATGCATGAAGACTCTCACAGGTGAGACACAGAACCTCACTACTGTTACCTGTGCCCTAGACCAAATACACTGCCAAAAATAAATTGAAATTACATGATGAAATGAAATTACAATCGCTAGAACACATTTCCCAATCTTTAGGAGAACTGAGTGAGGAGTTTATAAATTTGTTAACCAACTTTCAGCTTCACAGCAGTTAATTTTACTTTTACAAATCAACTCATTCTCACAGAGCACTAGCAGCGCAGGTTTACATCAACACTAACATCAGGAACATTATACAATTAAAATGTCTTTACAAAACTAGAATGACACTCTCTACTGCTTATAATTCACTGCATGCTTACATTACAGTACAACATTATTCCTAAGTTTCCTCTTTTGAATGGATGGTAATGGTCTAACACTGGTGTTGGTGTTCAGTTTCATCAAAGTTGCTTTGATAGTGTTTGATTTTTTTAGCAGTATAAATTGCATTACAATATTACTGTATACATGTTGTAAATTGCTGTCTCATTCAGTTTTGTATTATGTTATTGTTTTGTCCATAAGTTTAACACTTTTGAAAACAGCATGTAAGGATGTGCGAGTTGGCCTGTAGAACAAAGATTTGATTGTGTTTGTGTCAAAGTGAGAAAAGATTTCAGGTAAATTGAAAGATGTTGCCATTGAATGCATTTTGTGCTAAAGCAATGTTGATCCACAGTTAAGCTGTGATATAAAATGTTCTTTTACAAAACATTTCTCAATAATAAACACACTTTTTCAACTTTTTCAACTCTTCACACAGTGATCACAACTTCAGTCTGTGCAAGCTAAACTGTGGATCATTGGCACTTGATTTGAGACATGAATGAAGTGTTTTGTTAGTTTTTGTGCATTCTGAATGTGAAATAACTGCTGTGAAGCAGAAAGTTGGTTTGGAGAACTGTGTGAAGAGTTTTGAAAATGACCAAAGTATTGAGAAATGTGTCCTAGCGATTGTAAAAACTGTAATTTAGTTTTATTTGGCAGAGCAAATCCCAGCATCTTCTCTAGTTTATCTGAGAAGGGTTCTGCCACATTGGTAGTTTGAGCTCTATTGGCCTGTGGTTCACAAACTGGTTTTTCAAGTCTTCCCTTATTGAAATGTAAATTGTGAGTGGGGGGTTGAGGAGAAAAACACACAGGCGTCGTGATTTACTATCTAACAGGGGACCTGAGTCAGTGTGTGTGTAACATAATCACTATTCAATAATGACCTGCATTTAATACATTAGAGAGCTATCTCTGCTTGATTTAACCCTTTAAACTCAGGTATTGCTGTAAAAACTCTAAATCTTTGCAGTGTGTTTGTGATGATAAGAAATGTCACAGCAAACACACAGGCGTCGTGATTTACTATCTAACAGGGGACCTGAGTCAGTGTGTGTGTAACATAATCACTATTCAATAATGACCTGCATTTAATACATTAGAGAGCTATTTCTGCTTGATTTAACCCTTTAAACTCAGGTATTGCTGTAAAAACTCTAAATCTTTGCAGTGTGTTTGTGATGATAAGAAATGTCACAGCAAACACACAGGCGTCGTGATTTACTATCTAACAGGGGACCTCTAACCCTAAAGAACAATTTCTGCTTGTCCAGTCCTTGATTTATTTTATTTTTTAAAGTGGTGCAAGAAATCAAATCTCACTCTTAAAATCTCAAGAACAAAGTATTTCGGGGGGATTTTAGAGAGCAGAAACTATATTTGAATAGGCAGCTAATACAATCAGGCACAAATGTAAATGCATTGGCGTACCTGACAATAATCTTAAATGAGAGATGTGGACTGATCATATACTGTAATTATGAAGACACAACAGAGAATGAATTTCTTAAAGAAATGACTTTTCTGTAATGTATTAGGTGTTATGTCTAAGGTATATTGTGTGTGTGTGTGTGTGTGTGTGCCTATTGTGATACCAGATGCCTGAGTAAACAAGTTAACTTATTTTAATGTGTTGACTAACATACTAAAGCACAAGAAGACTTGTGGACTAACTAAGTGTAGTGTGTTACTTGATGTTACATCTTGTAACTTTATTGCAACTGTGTAATAAATATATTTAAAAATAAGCTTCAAAATAAATGGCATTAAAGTATATTTTAGGTTACAAATAAATACTTGTCAGTATATTCAAAAGAACACAATTATTATAAAAAGACATATTATTACTCGACACATTATATAGTCTGTACGAAGCTTAACTGCATTTAATATAATGTAAAAAACAATATATAATGAAGACAGACTTGACTGCCAGCTCTCACACACACACACACACACACACACACACACACACACACACACACACACACACACACACACACACACACACACACACACACACACACACAGCTCCATTAGAGTCAATGGAGGTCCCCTGTTGGATAGGTACATCTGTCACACACACACACACACACACACACACACACACACACACACAGCTCCACTGCAGACTATGGAGGTCCCCTGTTGGATAGGTACATCTGTCACACACACACACACACACACACACACACACACACACACACACACACACACACACACACACACACACACACACAGCTCCATTAGAGTCAATGGAGGTCCCCTGTTGGATAGGTACATCTGTCACACACACACACACACACACACACACACACACACACACACACACACAGCTCCATTAGAGTCTATGGA
Source organism: Pseudorasbora parva (assembly GCF_024679245.1). NCBI lineage: Eukaryota > Metazoa > Chordata > Actinopteri > Cypriniformes > Gobionidae > Pseudorasbora > Pseudorasbora parva. Next base: position 2,657,268 of record NC_090196.1, read on the forward strand.
GGTCCCCTGTTGGATAGGTAGACATCGTTCAGGTCCCCTCTTGGCATATTTTTAAAAAAATAAAAAAATGCTTATTTGAAGTTATATTATGAATAAGGACCTCAAAAGAAAATTTTGTATGTCATTTTTGTTTCTTCAAAATGACTAGAAAAACAGGTCCCCTTGCTAATATAGACGTGTATGTGTGTGTGTGTGTGTGTGTTATTTAATCTGACACAGAGACACTGAAGAATCATAACTAACCCTAAATCCAGCGTAGAGGGGTTCAGTGAATGTAGTGTTCAATGTGTGTAAGTGTGTGAGTGTGTGTGTGTCAGAGACGCTGTAGAAGGACAGAGTGCCGGCCGACACATCCACACACACTCCTGCTCTATGAGAGGATGAACTGATGTCAGGAATATATGTCCTGTTATAATTGTGCCAGACAATGAATACGTTATCAGAGCAGAGCAGACTCCAGGATTTGTCATTGAGTCCAAACACAGAGTATTTATTCGCTCCTTTCCTGCTGATTCCTTTATATGTCACTGATATATGAGCACGTCCGCTCCATTCAGCCTCCCAGTAACAGCGGCCAGTCAGACTCTCTCCACACAGAACCTGAAGATACTCATCAAATCTCTCTGGATGATCAGGATACGGCTGAGGCTCAAACACACACTCCACCTTCCTGTTCTCCTCAGACAGAACGAGACGAGTGTGTGCTGTGTTTGGGTCCAGTGTGAGATCACAGGCATCTGAACACAAGAAGAGAAAAACATCTAGAACAACAGTCACTAGACAAGTGTGTGTGTGTGTGTGTGTGTGTGTGTGTGTGTGTGTGTGTGTGTGTGTGTGTGTGTGTGTGTGTGTGTGTGTGTGTGTGAGAGTGAGTGAGTGAGTGTGTGAATTAGTGTAAGTGAGTGAGTGACTGACTGTGTGTGTGTGCACGTGTGTGTGCGTGAGTGACTGACTGCGTGCGTGAGTGACCGTATGTGTGAGTGTGTGTGTGTGAGACTGTGTGAGTGTTAGTGGACTAAGACTGGCAGGGATATCAAAAGGACAGTCTAAACAGCTGGCATAATTCTGCTCTATACAGTGTGGCGTAAGCAATGTTTTATGTTCCCTTAATGTCAAAGCTTTGAAACTTCACTCTCAATGGGTCAAACTGCTGGAAACATTGATAAGTTGTTTGGTGTCTGTGAAAGAACTATCCGGCCGTCATTCACTGATAACTCTCCTTAGCTGCTCTGACGATTCTGTGCGTGAGCTCCAGACTGTGGTGAGCTCTCAACCAATGTTGCGCTGAAGCTACACAAGGACCGCCCTCCTCATTTACATGTTGCAGATGGAAAAATAAAATAAAAATGTATTATCGCATTTATTTATCTATTTATCTGTTTATTAATCTACATATGTGTATATTTATTTATTTATTCATTCATTTATTTACTCATTCATTCATTCATTCATTCATTTAATTATTTTTATTTTCTGCAGGTTTGGTCCTCCATAAAAAGCAGCTTCACAGTGTTAACAGGAAAATATTGCAACAGAATTTAAATCGGCTGTACAGCCGCTCTGGTGATGTCATCAGTTCACTTCAGTTATTATAATGAGTATTAATTATCATATGCAGTAAAAGACAACAATACTCAAGCGCTGTAAAAGGTTTTGCATAAACTCAACTGACTGGCTTCTGTCCTGAATGATCGTCTCTTTTATCTTAGTCTTAAAATAAGTGCAACCATAATCAAATCTCAATATTAAAGCGGCATGTCAGTCTCCTCATCACGCGATCAGTAACTCTGATTCCTGCTGCACACTACGAACATCTCTGCAGCCTGTGCTGGGTGAGCTGATGGAACTGAAGCAACTGTTATCCAAGACTTAAATCACAGTTTTATTTCTATAAAAATCTAAACGATAGTGGAGGCGTAATGTAAATGTAGCGGTGGCATATCCTATCCTAACTTCACCCTCACACTCTGTCTGGCAATATCACACAATATCTCATCACACCCCAAGACAACGGGAAAAGAACAGCAAATGACATTGGGTGCTTTTCTGCTCAAAGTTGATTTTTTTTCAACCTCAGGCACTGAGCGCTCCTACAAAACACAGGCTGCAGCAAGCGGTTAAAACACAAGGTGCCCGCGCCGCATAAAGAGCACAAAATGCTCACTCCTAATAGAAATTGTTTTAAAAAGGCACAATTACATGATTCTTAATTGTGTGGAAGTATAACCTTAACTTTCTTGTAATAATCTTCTCATTCTTGCATGTTGTATTGACGTTACTGTAACCTTTAAACAACATTATATTAATAACAAGAAAACTGGACATTTTAACATTATAGAAACTGGGCTCATTTTGTTAGCTGGGCTCCATTGTGGGGACATTTGGTAGTAAAACCAGAGATCACTGTGGGACCATCCAGGGGTCCAAATGAGAAAAATTAATAAATTATGCTTATTTAAAGGTCCCATGGCATGAATTTTATAAGGTTTTCAGCATTAATATGTGTTCCTCTAGCCTAGAAATCTAGATGCACTCTAGCGGAAGCAAATTTAATCTGCCCGCAAGTGTCGTCTAGGAACTCTAAATACCCTTCTGAGCTGTAGTCCTCACAATCGCGACGGGCCAATCACATCGTGTATAGAGTCTGCGGGCTGGGCCATAATGACGACGGCCGAGTTGCGTTTGCGTGCTTCTGTTGTCTAGTAAACACAGAAACTGGCGAACGGCGGCGGTCTTTCGAATCAGCTTTGACTGCGATTCTGGAAGACTTGGAGTTAAGCTTTTCTCTGAGAAAAGAACAAAGAACGAAAGAACATATTCCTCTGACCTGAATATTGTCCCAAAGTGACTAGGTGTAAACCGAGTTCTGGCTGTCTTTCTCTGCCTTTGAGTAAATGAGCCCAGACGAGCTGATCTTGAATTCTCCTGTTATGACGTTATACCAGAAAAGGTTTCCTCCCCTTCCTCTGCTTTTCCCGCCCAGAGAATTAGTAGAGAATGGATTCAGTTTATCAGTACATTTACATTTAATCATTTAGCAGACGCTTTTATCCAAAGCGACTTACAAAAACGGACGGAAAAAAATCCAGTGTTCGGCACTTTGCGGACGTGAGTTTTTGTTGTAGATGTCTGTCTTTAAAAAAAAAAAAAAAAAAAAAAATTGTTGTGTATTGTGCTAATTAATTGAGATTTCTTACAGCTCTTACAGGTTTTTGGCCTTGTCTGTTCCGTTGCTTCTATTACTCTCCCCTTTTTTGTAAGTCGCTTTGGATAAAAGCGTCTGCCAAATGATTAAATGTAAATGTAAATGTAAGTGCTATTCTGTATTGGTCAAGTGCAATTGGAAAAGATGTGTCTTAAGATGTTTTTTAAAAATGGCTACAGACTCGGCAGCACAAATTTGAGATCGGCAGGTCATTCCACCAGGTGGGAACGGTCCAGGAAAATGTCCGCGAGAGCGATTTCATGCCTCTTTGGGATGGAACCACGAGGTGCTGCTCACTCGCAGAACGCAAGCTTCTGGAGGGTGTGTAAGTCTGAACAAGTGAGCTTAGGTATATTGGTGCAGAGCCAGTGGTTGTTTTGTAGGCGATAACTAGTGCCTTGAATTTGATGCGAGCAGTCATTGGCAACCAGTGCAGTTTGATGAAGAGAGGCGTAACACGCGCTCTCTTCGGCTCATTAAAGACCACTCTCGCCGCTGCATTCTGGATCAGCTGCAAGGGTTTGATAGTGCATGCTGGAAGCCCAGCCAGAAGAGGATTACAATAGTCCAGTCTGGAGAGAACAAGAGCTTGAACCAGGAGTTGTGCAGCCTGTTCTGATAGGAAGGGTCTAATCTTTCTAATGTTGTATAAAGCAAATCTGCAGGACCGGGCGGTTGCAGTAATGTGGTCAGTGAAGTTTAACTGGTCATCAATCACAACTCCAAGGTTCCTGGCTGTCCTTGATGGAGTTATGGTCGATGAACCAAGCTGAATGGAGAAATTTTGATGAAGTGCTGGGTTGGTTGAGAAAACAAGTAATTCTGTCTTTGCAAGATTGAGTTTAAGATGATGCTCTTTCATCCAGTCAGAAATGTCTGTCAGACAGGCAGCGATACGAACACTGACTGTAGGATCGTCTGGTTGAAATGAGAAGTAGAGTTGAGTGTCATCAGCATAGCAGTGATAGGAGAAGCTGTGTTTCTGAATGACAGAACCTAATGATGACATGTAGATGGAGAAGAGAAGTGGTCCAAGGACTGAGCCCTGGGGAACCCCAGTATCTAGATGATGTGACTTACACACTACACCTCTCCATGACACCCTGTAGGACCTACCAGAGAGGTAAGACCTGAACCACTGGAGAGCAGATCCTGAGATCCCCGTCCTCTTAAGTGTTGACAGGAGGATCTGGTGGTTAACTGTGTCAAAAGCAGCAGACAGATCCAGCAGAATGAGCACTGAGGATTTGGAAGCTGCTTTTGCCATTCTCAGTGCCTCGGTTACCGAGAGCAAGGCAGTCTCAGTCGAATGGCCGCTTTTGAAGCCGGATTGGTTGTTGTCTAGGAGGTTGTTCCGTTCAAGAAACATAGAGAGTTGATTGAACACAACTCGCTCAAGGGTCTTTGCAATGAAAGGCAGAAGGGATACCGGTCGGTAGTTTTCTAAAAGTGCTGGATTCAGAGAGGGTTTCTTAAGCAGTGGGGTTACCCGAGCCTGCTTAAATGCTGTGGGAAAGGTTCCTGTGAGAAGAGAAGTGTTGACAATGTGAGTGAGTGCAGGAGTGATTGAAGAAGAAATAGCCTGAAGGAGGTGAGTGGGTATAGGATCAAATGGACAGGTAGTAGGGTGATTGGAAAGGATGAGTTTAGAAATATCCGCCTCGGAGAGCAGAGAGAAGGATGGAAGCGTGTTCGTGTCAGTTGTTGAGATGTGTGTGTCAGTTTGTGATGAGGAGAACTGGTTGCTGATGAGAGATGTTTTGTTTGTGAAAAATGATGCAAAGTCATCAGCTGTAAGAGTTGACGAAGGAGGGGGAGGAGGAGGACAAAGGAGAGAGGAGAATGTTTTAAAGAGTTTGCGAGAGTCAGAGCATTTGTTGATTTTGTTGTGGTAGTATGTTGTTTTAGCAGTTATGTCAGTAGTGATGTCATGCTTTACCACATGGATTCAACAGCACCGCCACAGACAGTGAGTAACAGTGTTCATTAATGCCTGATCTGGGATCAGTGATTTCTGATGTGTAGCTAATCATTCAAGTTCACACAGACTTTCTTTCTAAATCGTTTAATACTGTCAGTCCCGCCGCTGGCCGTCTCGATGCATCAGTGAATCAAATCAGTGACTAAAACCACCAACTTCACATCGTTTCTGTTAATACCATGAAACAAAACTGTTATTTAAGTGTTATTTAAGAACACTCTTTATAATGTTCGGCTCTGTCAATCACACGTATATCTGCAGTGCACACTTGCCCAAACTGCCGTTATAATGAATGATGCTGTTATGCTCAACCGAAAATCATACTGTATTCCTGTCGGTGTCGTGTTTGTTGTTAGTTGTGGTGAAAGCATTTTGTGAAAGAAATAACTTTGCAAAGTTCACTCGTGTTTATTCAGAGCTTTCAGATACAAACAAAATAAACTCGTGCTCACAGCGCTCTCTACATCTCCAAACAATAACACTTTCTCAGCAATCTTTCCCCAGCTCTCAGTCTCTCTGGACTGGCAGTGCTGTTGCTCCAGCTCGTGCCTGACTAAACCACGCCCCCTCCGCCACATAATATCATTTCTGTCAGCCAGTCACAACAGTGGGTGTTTTCACTGATGTCTCACAGCAGACACACCCCTTGAAACAGAACTTTAATGCCAGAGGGCTATTATCAGTATAGAAAAAATGTTTTTTATTTCTAAATTATGACATTTTTTTATGTAAATACCATACTAACAATATAAGTACACCTCAGGAAACATTATAAAATAATAATAAAAAATCCATGCCATGGGACCTTTTAAAATTGTAGAAATGGAGAAAGTCTTTGAGAAATGGAGAAATGAAAAACATTTATGTGATTGGTAGGTTTAGGGGTATGGGCTTAGGGGACAGAAAATATGTTAGATCAATATAAAACAATAGAAGGATATGGCAAGTCCCCACAAAGATACTGTTGAAGAAATTTTAATAATTTATGTTTGAGTTCACACAAGAAGTCAACATCTGTTTCTACCATAATAAAACACCATAAGACAGTGTCTTTTGAAACCCAGGGGGTAGTGGCGTGGACCCTAGTTTGAGAGTTTTCCCTCATCAGAGGTGTCGGCTAATCTAAGACCATTGTTTGTTGCTTTTAAAGACCATTGTTTGTTGCTAAAGACCATTGTTTGTTGCTTTTCATTTAAATTAGTTCTAAGACAGAAGGGGGGGGGGGGCATTTGTGTGTGTTTCTTACCTCCCCCCTGTACGGAAACATACTGGGAGAATGAAGGGTATAAAAGCTTGGGCCTTCTTTTGTTTCCTCAGTTCACACTCGATGCAGGCATTACCTGGTTGTGTTGACTGTGAATTCATTCTTGCAAGGATTAAATCTTTATAAACACACAATCGGCTATGGCTTGTCTCTAATTCAGAAATGCAACGGAGTTAACATATTTTTTTGCCACAACAATACAAAAATCCAACTTGTGTGTGTGTATATGTGTGTGTGTTTGTTTAAGTATATTTGTGTGTGTGTGTGTGTGTGTGTGTGTGTGTGTGTGTGTGTGTGTGTGTGTGTGTGTGTGTGTGTGTTTGTAGACATACACTTTCGTGGTCCTGCTGTGATCCTGATCTCCCCTCCATGATCAACACTATAAACACACAAACACACATTAATGTACATATGCATCATGCACACACACATTAACTATGTCAGTATCAGTGTTTGACACACTTGACTATCTGTAGTGAGCAGTTTGGATCCTCCAGTTTTTCAGAGAGCAGCTTGACTCCTGAATCTCCTAGGTGATTGTAGCTCAGATCCAGCTCTCTCAGGTGTGAGGGGATTGAACTCAGAGCTGAAGACAGAAAACCACAGCCTTCCTCTGTCACCATACAGCCAGACAACCTACAGATGGATAAAAACAGCCTCGTCATCTATCTAGTTCTCTTTACTTGTCTCACAAAAACATACACATATATCGATCGAACCGCACCAGACTTTGTTTGGAAGCGGACCAACACCCGTCTTTTTAGGGGCCTCGGTCAGCTTGTTTGATGCGCACCAGGGTTCGGATGGAAGCGTTCACATATGTTCAAATTAACGGCACTAACCAAGCATTCGCACCATGGTTAGTTTTAATCAAACCAAACATGGCAAGTGTGAATGCACCATTACATGAGTTTAAGTCTTCAATGAATGCAAAGAGTTGTGAGCAAATAGGATGTGTCAAATTTGCCACTAACTACACATTTCGTTTAACCCTTTGTTGATATTATGCCCGTTCATAACCTGAATAATTCCAGAGCAAGTCAGAATAAATCAAAGTGTAACAATTTATTAACAGTCAGGTAAATGTATAATGCCAATTACATAATCAATTCAAAGGTAGCCTAATCCATATACATCAAATACTCTGAAGAAAAGAATGAAATATATACCTGACTTATAAAAATTACATAATGCTGGCTATCTTGAAACATCCAGCATTACGGGCTGACCTGACTACAGAATCGAGCCCTGAGCTCCGTGCAACATTTCTTTAAATACCCAGACCAGATTTATAAACTCTTTCAAATGTAAACAGTTCACAATGGGAATTTGCATTAATCAAGTCCTATAGACTTGTATGGATGAGAGGCCAAATGGCTGAAAGCCACACCCACCATACACAAAGGCAAGGTATCTTTAAACTCTTAAAACATTTATGATGTTCTAGTTTACTTCTGTGGAGATGAGATATTTGTACCAGTCGCACTGAGACATTTCAAATGATATCAAACACATAAAATACTGTATAGTGAGGATTGACATTGTTACAAAGAGATTTCTGGTGCATTTCAGGTGATCTCAATATGGGGGAGCAGGAGTTTGGGAGAAGTTTCAGGTGAAAGGAAAGGCATTATATTAGTGTTATTCGTAGATGATTCGCTCAGTGTGATATGTCGTCAACGACGGAGACACTAATGTATGAATGAGCTCAGAAGTTAATTTCTAGGGATGCACGATATTGGATTTTTGCCGATATCCGATATGCCGGTATTTTTCAGCTCATTTTGGCCGATGCCGATGCCGATATATGTTTATTTTTTTCCTTTGTTTGGAAACAACACCATTTTGAGCAAAAACATTTTTTTTTTCATTCTGGTTTCAGATTTCTGAGGTATCCTTACTAAAAGGATTCTTGTTGAAGATAAATAAATGTTAATAAAGTTATTTTTATGATAAGAGTATATTAAAAGCTCTGAAAATAACAATAATAAAGTCAGTAATTTTTCACCCCAGATGCAGCTGTAACCTAAATATTGTATTTTTGGATTTAACGTTTGTGCACATGAAGTGGGGGTGGCATGACATCCATTGATGCTGTCTTTTAATTCTACAATTATTGTAGAGCTCCTTGGATTATTTTTCATCATCCATTTCGTAAAATTTTATTACAGATTAATACACTGTATATAAAAGTATTTCATTTACAAGTGTCATGCTTGTGATTTATGACATCATTACTGATTTGTTTATTCAGAACAAGAAGTAACTTCAATTTATTTGTGTATTCTACTTTTCATTGTATTACTGTAACAACAGCGCCCACACTACATGTATAAATATATAGCGGTCTAGATGGAGGGCACTAGGACCTGGAGGAGCTTCTGCTGCTGTGGAGGCTGCCGCACGCGCTAGAGAGTGGGGAGACGCGATTGGGCTTGTTTTGGGCTAGTTTTGTTATGAAAACGTGGCAAATCTGCTGCTGACGGTCAAGTCCTTCTGTACGTGCATTCAGAAATTCAAGGCAGCATTTAAAAACAGTCAATATAAATCACTGTACATGCAATGTATTTTCTTGTTTTCACTTGAAGAATGACCGCAGTGCTGACATGGTCTTATCGCTGTAGCACTCCTTGCACACGTGAGTTATTGCAGGCGCATATCAACACGCTATCATATCGGCAAGGCATATCGGCATAATGTTTTCATATCGGCCGATGCCGATTTTTATATTTTAAGCGTTTATCGGCCGATTCCGATGTCGTGCCGATAATATCGTGCATCCCTATTAATTTCCTTTGTTTTCTCAGAGTCCTTGTTCCTTGATTACACATTTCGGCATCTGCTATTTTTTTCCATCCTTACATATTCCACCAAGAAGTCAGTAGCACTTATGTAATGTGACGGATTACTCTCTGAAGCAGCAGACATTTCTGCCATTAGACTATGAGTTTCTAATACTATGACTTTAGGTAAAAATGCCTTATGTTTACTATGGGTCATCGTTCATATATTTTATAAATGGCTATTGTTCAGAACTGATGTATACACATGATGCCTTTAATGGCACTGGTGCAGATATGCATTTATTTGATTGTGTGCATCGGTTAAACTTAATAAAAGTTCCAGAAACATTCTCCATAAAATGATGGTCACATACATTTGGTGCATATATGGATGTTAAGAAGACTTTAGTATTAATAATTCTAATGGCTGCATATATGAATCTACCACAGTCATCTTTACCCATTGCATCCATAGATAATTTATGTGATCTCTTATGTAGAATTAAGACACCCTTGGATTTATTCAAAGCACACGAACTTGCCAATATCTTGTAAGTTTTATTTTGAAAGCGGTGAAGGTCTTCATCTTTTAAATGCGTTTCTTGGAGCAATGCAATAGATACATCTTTATGTCGCAAAAATTCAAAGCAACGAGTGTGTTTTACTGGTGAATTTAACCCCCCCCCCCACACCTCAAGATGTTAAGAGTAGATGTGTACAGGTAGAGAGAAGGAAGAGAGCGTAAAGAAGCCCAGACCTCGAAAAACATTTAAAGAGAATTGTACATGTTAGCCAGTTGCTGCCACGAACAGAACACAAATAAACATAAACCAAACTATGTACATACAGTTTGCAAGCCGCGAGGATATTTGAAACCCTCTGGCTAGCGTAAAACGTCTCAGGTTACGTATGTAACCCTAGTTCCCTGAGGGAACGAGACGCTGCGTCGAAACGCTGTGAGAACGCCTCTGCGTTAATGCGTCGTGAAGCGCCTGTAGAACCATTCCATCGGAAAAAAGATCGATCGTCGGCGTGATGACGTCATCGACCGGAAGCTATAAAACGTCCGCGAAAACAAACAGGAACTAACTTCTGATAAAGCCTGAAGTAAGTGATCACGGACACGCCGGGAGTATGGCAAAGCGACGCAGCGTCTCGTTCCCTCAGGGAACTAGGGTTACATACGTAACCTGAGACGTTCCCTTTCGGGGAACTCGAGCTGCGTCGAAACGCTGTGAGAACGCTTATACCCACAACGCCATAGGACCAAGTGTCTCGTATGTGTGAAGCCGAAGCGCACACGGTTACGAGAGTACCTGCGCCCCAACAGTAGATGCCAGGTCTAGTTCGTAGAACCTGACGAAGGTAGTGGAGACGACCATCCGGCCGCCTTGCAAATATCATGGAGGGAAGCCCCCGACAAAAGTGCTTTCGAAGCAGCCATACCCCTGGTAGAATGCGCCCGGACAGCCAGTGGAGACGGCTGCCCAGCCGCCTCATAAGCAAGTGAAATGGCCTCGACCACCCACTTGCTCATCCTCTGCTTAGATACAGGGGCCCCCTTCTTAGGGGCCCGAAACAGACAAATAACTGATCAGTCTTTCTCCACAGGGCAGCTCTGTGGACATATGTATCCAACGCCCTAACAGGGCACAGCAGATTTAATCTTTCCTGGTCTGACGTCGTGAAAGGAGGAGGCCAGAACGCTTGAAGAGTAATGGGGCCCCGTGGGCTCGTAGGAACCTTGGGGACATAACCCGGCCTGGGATGTAGAAAGGCTTCCACCATCCCTGGCGCCAACTCTAGACATGAGGGCCCTACAGACAGGGACTGTACATCTCCTATTCTTTGAGAGATGAAATAGCCAAAAGGAATATAGTCTTGAGGGTGAGGAACTTATCCGAAACCTCCTCCAAGGGTTCAAACGGAGGCTCGGACAAGCCCCGCAAAACAATGGCTAAGTCCCATGCTGGGACCCTCGAGTGCATAACAGGCCTCAACCTTAAAGTGCCACGGAGGAAACGTGTAATCAGAGGGTGTCTTCCCAAAGACACTCCACCCAAAGGGACGTGGAAGGCACCCAAGGCCGCCACGTACACCTTTATTGTGGAGGGGGTCAACCCTGCCGAGAACCTTGCCTGCAGAAACTCCAGCACTGTACCAACCGGGCAGTTAACTGGGTCCCACTGGCGTTCTCTGCACCATGCTGAGAAAAGTTTCCATTTCAGAGCGTACAGTTTCCTCGTGGACGGAGCTCTGGAGTGAAGGATGGTCTCTACGACCTCGGCCGAGAGACCTTCCTCTATGAGCCTAGCCCCCTCAGAGGCCAGGCCCACAGTTTCCACATCTCTGGGCGTGGGTGCAGGAATCTCCCGCCCGCCTGAGAGAGTAGATCCCTCCTGGTCGGAATCTCCATCGGAGAGCCTTCCAGGAGAGATATCAGGTCCGAAAACCATACTCGGGTCGGCCAGTACGGAGCCACTAGAAGTACCTGGGCCCCGTCCCGGCGTACCCTCTCCAGAACCCCTGGAAGCAAGACAATCGGGGGGAAGGCGTACAGAGGTAGCCTCGGCCACTCCTGTACCATGGCATCCAACCCCAGCGGGGCTGGATGGGTCAGAGAAAACCACTGCGGGCAGTGAGAATTCTCCGCCGAAGCAAATAGGCTTTTTCTATTTCTGCTCTCCCATATACCTTCCATAGGAGCTCCACCACCTCTGGGTGGAGTCTTTATTCCCCGGGCCTCGGCCCCTGCCTCGACAGGCTGTCTGCTTCCTGATTCAGGACCCCGGGGATATATACTGCTCTGATTGACAGCAATTTCCCCTGGGCCCACAGGAGGATCCGATGTGCCAATTTGTCCAACGGACGGGACCTCAGACCCCCCTGGTGATTTATGTAGGCGACCACCGATGTGTTGTCTGACCTGACTAACACATGGTGGCCCCTGAGGTCGGGCAGGAACTGTTTCAATGCAAGAAACACTGCGAGCATCTCTAGCCGATTTATGTGCCAGTGCCGCTGATGTTCCTGCCATAGACCCTGGGACGAGCGACCACTCATGATCGCCCCCCAGCCCGTGAGAGAGGCGTCTGTCGTTAGCATTACGCGACGAACATGAGCCCCCAACACGAGACCCTGAGATAAAAACCCCCGGGTTTTTCCACATGACCAGAGCACGTAGGCATCGCCGCGTGACTTTGATCGTGCGGAGCGGATTTCCCCTCGGGGAGAATCCTTTTGTTTTAAACCACCACTGCAGTGACCTCATGTACAGTAGGCCAAAAGTTATCACGTTGGACACTGCTGCCATGAGACCTAACAGTTTCTGGAACTGTTTCACAGTGACGGCCCGGCCTAGCTTCTGTTCTTTGATTGCTGCCAGGATCAATGTTATGCGTGTTGGCGATAATTGCGCCCGCATAATTACCGAATCCCAGTTCACACTTAGAAAAGTGGTTCTCTGAGCCGGAGAAAGCACACTCTTCTTGGCGTTCAGCCTCAACCCCAGTTTTGACATATGGGCGAGAACAGCATCTCGATGCTGAACCACCATCTGCTCTGTATTCGCTAGAATCAGCCAGTCGTCGATATAGTTCAGTATGCGGATGCCCTGCAGACGCAACGGCGCCAGAGCTGCATCCACACACTTGGTGAACGTGCGGGGTGACAGTGCTAGACCGAAGGGAAGTACCCGATATTGGTATGCCTCTCCCCCGAAGGCAAACCTCAGGACCTTCCTGTGATGTGGAAGGATGGAGACATGAAAATACGCATTTTGAGGTCTATGGTGACAAACCAATCCTCCGACTTGATCTGCGATACAATCTGTCTGAGTGTAAGCATCTTGAATTTGAGCTTGGCCACCGAGCGATTTAATAGTCGCAGATCTAATATCGGGCGTAAGCCCCCATCCTTCTTCGGCACGATGAAGTAACGGCTGTAAAAGCCAGACTCCCTGCTGGGAGGGGAACCCTTTCTATAGCCCCCTTTTTGCAGGAGTGTCTCTACTTCCTGTGCCATTACCAGAGCCTGCTCCGGGCCCACCTCTGTAGGTAGGACACCGCTGAAAGGAGGTGGCCGACTTTTGAATTGAATGGCATACCCCTTTCTATTATCTGCAGGACCCAATGAGATATATTTGATAGACGTTTCCACTCGTCTAGAAAATCTACTAAGGGAACAAGCCTCTCGAGGCTGGCCTCTGGTGTACTTTGAGCAACAAGCACAGTGCCCTGAAGCGGCGGACCGGCAGGGAACGACTGACTTGACTGCTCGGGAGCCCCCCGAAGGGGGAGCGGACCACCCTCGAGTGGCCCGCGGGGACCGTCTGCGCCCCATCATTGCAGCGGGGTTGGCAGCGCGGCCCCCAGAGGGCGCTGCAGGAAAACGGGTACCGTAGGCAGAGGTAAACACCATTTCCCTTCGGAGGGGACTACCCTCAGCATCCTTTTGTTTCCCCTGCCCTCCGAGGAGGGGGCGGACCACCCTCAGGTGGCCCGCGGAGACCCTCTGCGCCCCGACATAGCGGCGGGGTTGGCAGCGCGGCCCCTTGAGGGTACCGAAGGAAGACGGGTACCGTATGCTGAGGTAAGCACCGTCTTCCCACGGAGGGGAAACTAAGGGAACCAGCCTCTCGAGGCTGGCGTCTGGTGAAATTTGAGCAGCGAGTGCAGTGCCCTGAAACGGCGAACCGGCAGGGAACACCTGACCTGACTGCTCGCATGCCCTCCGAGGAGGGGGCGGACCACCCTCAGGTGGCCCGCGGAGACCCTCTGCGCCCTGACATTGCGGCGGGGTTAGCAGCGCGGCCCCCTGTGGGCACCGAAGGAAGACGGGTACCGTGTGCTGAGGTAAGCACCGATTTCCTTCGGAGGGTAAATGTCAGGGACGATGCAGCTGAAGGCGAGAGATAGCTCGCAAGCGTCTCTTCGATCTTCGGCATCGCCCCATAACCGTAGTGCTTCAGCCCCATGATGTTACTATAGACCGAAGTCTGAGGGCTGAACACACGGTATGACGCCGGTCTCCTCCATGATTTTGCCACCTCGGTGTGCAAATCATGGAAGAATGGCAGGCCCCGTCGCTGAGGTTCTGAAGCGCGAGCGGGCAGGAATCTTTCATCTAATTTACTAGATCTTTTCTTCCTGCCTCTGATCTCTCAATGGGCCAGTCGATATTTAATCTGGCCACAGCTTAAAACCTCAACGCGCAGGGGACTGAAGTGGCGAGTCTTCAGTCACGATGCTCTCAACGCCCACCTCCTCGGAGCTGGATAGTTGGAGCACCGGCGACTCTCTCGGGGGGGGAAGAAACCGCAATGCGTGCTTCCAAGCCCCGAGAAGAGCCGCTGGATGGAGCAGGTGAGGGCAGAGATAAGGCAGCGCCCGTCTCAAACCCCTCTGCAACATCCAATTGTGAACCCCACGACTGCAGCCTCCGCTCTGCCTCGGCAGCAGCGGGACCAGAGCCGCGGGGAACACGAGCCGAGGCACCCTCCTCGAAGAGTGCCCGGCGGGAGCGCAGCGTTCTCAGCGAAAATCTCTCGCAATGCTCGCAAGCAGCCCCCTCAGGGCTGCCTGGGCATGCTGCGCTCCCAAGCAGGCAACACAGAGAGAGTGTGTATCCCCACCCGTGATGTAGCGTGGGCAGGGAGGAACACACTTTCTGAAATTGCTGCTCTCACTCGCCATTTCTATCTATTTTATTTTCTCTTTTTCTTGTTAATATAAGGATATTTAACAAAAAGGGTGGAAAATCTCTGAATATAGACAGACAAAAACACCAAATAGACAGACAGGTTCACACAGATCGCTTGCTGAAGGCTCAGAAGCTAGTTCCTGTTTGTTTTCGCGGACGTTTTATAGCTTCCGGTCGATGACGTCATCACGCCGACGATCAATCTTTTTTCCGATGGAATGGTTCTACAGGCGCTTCACGACGCATTAACGCAGAGGCGTTCTCACAGCGTTTCGACGCAGCTCGAGTTCCCCGAAAGGGAACTAGACATTACAAGAGCCGTGACTGCTCGATTGCAGTGTGGTCCCAACCAGAGGTGGGTAGAGTAGCCAAAATCTTTACTCAAGTAAAAGTACAAGTACTTACGGAAATATTTACTCAAGTAAAAGTAAAAGTAACAATCTTAATAGTTACTTGAGTAAGAGTAAAAAAGTATTAGATGAAAAACTACTCAAGTGCTTAGTTACTAGTTACTTTCGATCTGATTGATAAGATCAAAAAACCCTGAATTTCAGACTACTTAGAGAGCTTTCACACACCTCCAATTATATATTATAAGTATATGCATTCTTAAAAATACAGTCCCATTTTTAAATTTATATATACACAGCAGACTGTGTCGGTCCGGATATGTGTATAAATACAAGATGTCACATTAGGCTATTCAATTTGTTTCATTTTTAGCCTGATCTCATCAGTACCTATGGCAACGTTTTTGCAAACCACAAAATATGTACCAATACGTACATATTGCGACAGTTTCAAAGTGAAATGTCCACTGGGTGTCGCTAAAAGCTTATTTTTTTCCAGAACAGATTTGCGTCAATCTGACATGTTTTGTTAGCCTACGTTGTGTTTTTAACGTACACCCACACTAAACCTACCCGAAAGTGTTAACAAAAGCAAATGTGACAAAAATAAAATTGTGTCCATGTATTTTTAGCTTGTGTTTAGAACTCGTCTTTGAGCTCTTTTATCATGACTCGTTCTTCACGGGGTTCGTTCCCAAGCTTTTCGCATTGCAAATTCAAATCTGTATCAGCTGAGCTATCGGGCAAGTCTGGTGAATCAGAAAAGCAGAACATGGAGCTGTGACGCAAAATTCAAAATGTTTTAGTTTACAAACCATAGACTAAAAAAAAATGCAGTTGTTCTGCCTATAGTGTTCATTTCTGTTGGAATTCCTGCAGTGTGTATTGGTACGTATTTTGTGGTTTGCAAAAACATTGTCACAGGTACATTTTGCCAATGAGGTTGCTCGTTTTATGATAAAAAAAAAGATATGTAAATGTGCAGATGTGAAAGTTTGTTTGTGGACGTGTGTTCGGAGGATTCAAACGATTTGTCAATGCTTGCACAAGAGCGCATATGAGGAAAACACTCGGACAGTGTGTGAAATAGTATTACAATAAAGGAAAAGTGCCCATAGTTACCAAATTACCATTAATAGTGTTCAAATATAGGCATCATTGTTACACTTACCGCTGTTTTCTCAGGTTGGAGCTGGATTTATTGTATGCTGAGATGTCAGTTCATATTGGTGCACACAGCATGCATTAAATTATGAAACTGTTCTTTATGACATCTTGGAATGAAAACAGGCTGAACTTGAAGCCACGTATGGGTGATCTGCCGTAGCTCACACACATCTTCCTCTGCTTCGGCCATCATCTTCTGACTAAACACGTGCTAATTTTATGCGGGTGATGCGTATCCACCTCTCGTGAAGCAGCCTCTCCAACGTTTCGCGAGGCTTGTGAACAAGTCATAACTTATTTTAAAATATATATTTAATTATCACCATTGACAGCGGAGGAACGCCACCGAATGTAACGAAGTAAAAGTACAGTTTTTTTCACAAGAAATGTACTTGAGTAAAAGTAAAAGTAACCATTTTTAAATATACTCTAAAAGTACAAGTTACCCAAAAAATGTACTCAAGTAAATGTAACGAAGTAAATGTAATTCGTTACTACCCACCTCTGGTCCCAACCACTACTAAATAGAAATTTGCTGGGGTGGAGAAGGGTTTATGATCGTAGCCTAATAAAAACTATTCAAAATAAATATCGCCCCTACTCAGGGGGTTAACAAGAAAAAAATTAAATAAAGGACCTACCTTCATAACAACATTTGTGGGCAAAAATAAAGTAGTAAACAAGGAGAATAAAATAAAATGCCGACAGCATACAGTGCGTTCGCGTATAGATTATTTATCTCTACTCAGCAATGGACTGTTCCGTATCCATATCAGCACAGCGGTCCAGTTGAGGAGGTAGTCCCACTGGCGCAGTGATGTCGTGCCCAGGCCGTGAAGACAGAAGATACTGCTCGGCCTCCAGTGGCGATCGAAAGAGGTGTTGTCTCCCTGCATCAATGACCTTGAGTGCGGCAGGGAATAGGAGAAATGACTGCATTCTGAAAGTATCCATCTTCTTTCGTATTTCAGTGAAAGCCTTCCTTTTCTTAGTAGTGTCTGCACTGTAGTCCAGGAAGAAATGAAAAATGTATCTGCTGTATTCGCCTTATTCACCTGGCGGCCATTTTGAAAACTCTAACGCCGTTGTGGGGTACACAAACCCGGAAGTTGGACTCCGATACAGTACTAATCAGTAGCAGCATTCTGTGTCACTCACTTTCTGCCTGCTGTGTGTAACAAAATCATGTAATACATCACTGATAATATGTTTATGTATATAGTTTTTTTGTTGTTAATGTTTTTTTATTTTGGTCCTAATGTAATTTCTAATGTTCTGCCCTTTTCTGGTACGTTTTTCCATACTTACAATATACAAGCAGGCCATTTGTATTCCTCCATACCAATAAATGTACATAGTTACCATTTACAAACCTAGACCAGTGTGCCTATCAATGTTTTTGAATGACTTATTTCTTTCTGATGTTCTGACCAGTTGTAAAGTTATGAAAGACATCATCCATGTGTAATAAAATTGTACTTTATTCTTTAGATAAATGGACATTTTATTTTACATATATGAAGATCCAGTAGCTTATAAATACACATATCTCCCACATGTAAATTAACTGTATCAACTATAATACTGATCTGCCCACATTGACACTATATGATAAATTAAAATAAGCTGATAACATCACCGTTTTCTCCAGAATGACTACAGCCGAATCAAATTTTGTTGCAATATTGTCCTGTTTAACACCGTGAAGCTGCTTTGGAACAATCGGCATTGTAAAAGCGCTAAATAAAGCTGACTTGACATGTCCCAGTCTTGCTATTGCTTGAGTCTTTCGAACTTCGTCTGTAGTAAAATGCAGAAATGACGACCAGGATCCCTTCTGATATTTTTTTAATCCACTCTCCATGTAATCCCTTATCCTCTGGAAAACGGTGAAAGGTTTGTCCTCTGTAGGATTTTTTCCTGAGTGACGAAGTGCAGTGAAACAGAATGCTGCTACTGATTTGTACAGTATCAGAGTCCAGCTTCCGGGTTTGTGTACCGGAACCCCTCAACGGCGTTAGAGTTTTCAAAATGGCCGCCAGGTGAATAAGGCGAATTTGACTGGGTATACGGCCCTCGCCCCTTTAAGGATAGCCTGTCTGTCGGTGTAGTCCAGCAGTTTGAATATAACCGTGCGGAGTGCGGTTAGACTGCTTATCTGAATAGATGCGGGTGCACGTTCGATTCTGATCTCTCTGTTCACGATGGAGGGTATCTATTTGGGCAGATTCGCCTTCAAAAAGGCAATGCAATCATCTCCCTCAGCACCTTCCCTGAGGCCGACTAACCGCACGTTAGATCTCCTGCTGCGATCTTCTATGTCTGTGATCTTTAATGTGAGATCATCGAATTTGGATTTCAGATCGCTGATCTGATCTCAGTCCTTACGAACGGCAGCTTGGGTGGAATCGCATCTGGATTGAAGCAGGCATACCGATTTTTCCACTTGTTCGATTTGTCCGGTCACGGCAGTAACTGCTTTGTTGTTGTTTCCAATTTCACGCTTCAGTTCTGAAATCTGAGGTGTCAGTTCTTCATCTATGGCAGATTTGACAGCAGCGGCGACAATTCTACCCAAATCGTTCTGTTGCTCGCTCAGGGCTTGTTTCACTCCGGCCAAAATGGCGCCATCCAACTCAGCTCAGGAGACGGAGGAATCTTTAAATCTCTTCTTGATTGGAGAGTTTGCTTCGTCCCGAGTGTGAGCAAGTGTGGTCTGGGTCGACATTTTTGATGATTTCACGTAATTTAGCATTTAGTAGTCCTTCAAAGACCTGAAAATATGCA
Organism: Pseudorasbora parva; assembly: GCF_024679245.1. Classification (NCBI taxonomy): domain Eukaryota; kingdom Metazoa; phylum Chordata; class Actinopteri; order Cypriniformes; family Gobionidae; genus Pseudorasbora; species Pseudorasbora parva. Next base: position 2,676,505 of record NC_090196.1, read on the forward strand.
AGTGGCGTGGAGAGCATCTTTTCAAAGCTGCACCGCCATCGACGCGTCACGTGATCTGTATATTGTGATTTTGTATGTTGACTCTAGTTCCCTTTCGGGGAACTCGAGCTGCGTCGAAACGCTGTGAGAACGCCTCTGCGTTAATGCGTCGTGAAGCGCCTGTAGAACCATTCCATCGGAAAAAAGATCGATCGTCGGCGTGATGACGTCATCGACCGGAAGCTATAAAGCGTCCGTGAAAACAAACAGGAACTAGCTTCTGAGCCTTCAGCAAGCGATCTGTGTGAACCTGTCTGTCTATTTGGTGTTTTTGTCTGTCTATATCAGAGATTTTCCACCCTTTTGTTAAATATTTCAGTATATTAACAAACAAAGAGAAAAGAAAATAGATAGATTAAATATGGCGAGTGAAAGCAGTTTCAAGAGGTGTGTTCATCCCTGCCCACGCTACATCACGAGCGGGGATACACACTCTCTTTGTGTAGCCTGCTTGGGAGCGCAGCATGCCCAGGCAGCCCTCGAGGGGGCTGCTTGCGAGCACTGTGAGCGATTGCCATTGAGAACGCTGCGCTCCCGCCGGGCACTCTTTGAGGAGGGTGCCTCGGCTCGTGTTCCCCGCGGCTCTGGTCCCGCTGCCGCCGAGGCGGAGCGAAGGCTGCAGTCGTGGGGATCACAATTGGATGTTGCAGAGGGGTTAGAGACGGGCGCTGCCTTATCTCTGCCCTCACCTGCTCCATCCAGCGGCTCTTCTCGGGGCATGGAAGCACGCATGGCGGTTTCTTCCCCCCCGAGAGAGTCGCCGGTGCTTCATCTGTCCAGCTCTGAGGAGGTGGACGTTGAAAGCATCGAGACTGAAGACTCGCCACTTCAGTCCCCTGCTAGTGAGGAGCTAGTTGAGGTTTTGACGCGAGCAGTGGCCAGATTAAACATCGACTGGCCCACTGAAAGATCTGAGGCAGGGAGAAAACGTCATAGCAAGCTAGACGAACGATTCCTGCCATCTCGCGCTTCAGAACCTCAGCGGCGGGGCCTGCCGTTCTTCCACGACTTGCACACCGAGGTGGCAAGATCGTGGAGGAGACCGGCATCATATCGTGTGTTCAGCCCGCAGACTTCGGTCTACAGTAACATCAGCGGGCTGAGACAGTATGGTTATGGGGCGATGCCAAAGGTCGAAGAGACGCTCGCGAGCCATCTCTCGCCTTCATCGGCATCGTCCCTTAAGGCCCCGACTTTACCCACCAGACCTTTAAAGTCAACGTCGGCGCTGGTGGGTAAAGCGTACTCGGCAGCGGGTCAGGCGGCTGCATGCCTGCACACGATGGCTATCGTGCAGGCATACCAGGCTGACCTGCTGAGGGATCTGGACGGTAGTGATGTTGTGGGGGGTGATATTGTTGCCGAACTTAGATCGTCAGCCGATCTAGCTCTCCGGGCCACCAAGGAGACGGCCAGATGTGTTGGCCGCTCCATGGCAGCATTGGTGGCCACGGAGAGACATTTATGGTTGAACCCCACAGACATCAAGGAGAGGGAGAAAGCCTTTCTGCTTGATGCGCCGCTTTCTCCTGGAGGCCTCTTCGGTGACGCAGTCCAAAAAAAACAACAAAAAAAAAACAAAACAAAACAAAAAAAAAAAGAAGAAAAAAGCTCCCTCTCTGGGTCCAGGTCCCTTGGGCTGCTGCTGATACCACCAAGCAGCCCAAACCGAGTACGAGCTCCTCACACAGGGCTCAACAAAAGCAGAGCGTCGCTGCCCGAGCTCCCCCTCAGCGCGGGGACGAGGGGCGGCGCTCTCAGACGAGGCCTTCAAGGGGCAGGGCTGATCTGCGGACAGTCCTGATCGCCAAGAAGGCCTCGTCGAAGCGTTCCTGACGCCAGAAGAGGGTGGTCCGCACCCCCTTCGGGGGGCCCCCGAGCAGTCAAGTCAGTCGTTCCCTGCCGGTCCGCCGCTTCAGGGCACTGTGCTTGTTGCTCAAAATACACCAGAGGCCAGCCTCGAGAGGCTGGTTCCCTTAGTAGATTTTCTAGACGAGTGGAAACGTCTATCAAATATATCTCATTGGGTCCTGCAGATAATAGAAAAGGGGTACGCCATTCAATTCAGAAGTCGGCCACCTCCTTTCTGCGGTGTCCTACCTACAGAGGTGGGCCCGGAGCAGGCTCTGGTAATGGCACAGGAAGTAGAGACACTCCTGCAAAAAGGGGCTATAGAGCGGGTTCCCCCTCCCAGCAGGGAGTCGGGCTTTTACAGCCGTTACTTCATCGTGCCGAAGAAGGATGGGGGCTTACGCCCGATATTAGATCTGCGGCTATTGAATCGCTCGGTGGCCAAGCTCAAATTCAAGATGCTTACACTCAGACAGATTGTAGCGCAGGTCAAATCGGAGGATTGGTTTGTCACCATAGACCTCAAAGATGCGTATTTTCATGTCTCCATCCTTCCACATCACAGGAAGTTCCTGAGGTTTGCCTTCGGGGGAGAGGCATACCAATATCGTGTACTTCCCTTCGGTCTAGCAAGCTAGGCCGAGCCGTCACTGTGAAACAGTTCCAGAAACTGTTAGGTCTCATGGCAGCAGCGTCCAACGTGATACCTTTTGGCCTACTGTACATGAGGCCACTGCAGTGGTGGCTCAAGACAAAAGGGTTCTCCCCGAGGGGAAATCCGCTCCGCACGATCAAAGTCACGCGGCGATGCCTACGTGCTCTGGTCATGTGGAAAAACCCGGGGTTTTTATCTCAGGGTCCCGTGTTGGGGGCTCATGTTCGTCGCGTAATGCTAACGACAGATGCCTCTCTCACGGGCTGGGGGGCGACCATGAGTGGTCGCTCATCCCAGGGTCTATGGCAGGAACATCAGCGGCACTGGCACATAAATCGGCTAGAGATGCTCGCAGTGTTTCTGGCATTGAAACAGTTCCTGCCCGACCTCAGGGGCCACCACGTACTAGTCAGGACAGACAACACGTCCGTGGTCACCTATATAAATCACCAGGGGGGTCTGAGGTCTCGTCCATTGGACAAACTGGCACATCGGATCCTCCTGTGGGCCCAAGGGAAATTGCTGTCAATCAGGGCAGTATATATCCCGGGGGCCCTGAATCAGGAAGCAGACAGCCTGTCGAGACAGGGGCCGAGGCCCGGGGAATGGAGACTCCACCCAGAGGTGGTGGAGCTCCTTTGGAAGGTTTATGGGAAAGCAGAAATAGATTTATTTGCTTCGGCGGAGAATTCCCACTGCCCGCAGTGGTTTTCTCTGACCCATCCGGCCCCGCTGGGGCTGGATGCCATGGTACAGGAGTGGCCGAGGCTGCCTCTGTAAGCCTTCCCCCCGATTGTCCTGCTTCCAGGAGTTCTGGAGAGGGTACGCCGGGACGGGGCCCAGGTACTTCTAGTGGCTCCGAACTGGCCGACCCGAGTATGGTTTTCGGACCTGATATCTCTCCTGGAAGGCTCTCCGATGGAGATTCCGACCAGGAGGGATCTACTCTCTCAGGCGGGCGGGAGATTCCTGCACCCACGCCCGGAGATGTGGAAACTATGGGCCTGGCCTCTGAGGGGGCTAGGCTCATAGAGGAAGGTCTCTCGGCCGAGGTCGTAGAGACCATCCTTCACTCCAGAGCTCCGTCCACGAGGAAACTGTACGCTCTGAAATGGAAACTTTTCTCAGCATGGTGCAGAGAACGCCAGTGGGACCCAGTTAACTGCCCGGTTGGTACAGTGCTGGAGTTTCTGCAGGCAAGGTTCTCGGCAGGGTTGACCCCCTCCACAATAAAGGTGTACGTGGCGGCCTTGGGTGCCTTCCACGTCCCTTTCGGTGGAGTGTCTTTGGGAAGACACCCTCTAATTACACGTTTCCTCCGTGGCACCTTAAGGTTGAGGCCTGTGATGCACTCGAGGGTCCCAGCATGGGACTTAGCCATTGTTTTACGGGGCTTGTCCGAACCTCCATTCGAACCCTTGGAGGAGGTTTCGGATAAGTTCCTTACCCTCAAGACGGTATTTTTGTTGGCTATTTCATCTCTAAAGAGAATAGGAGATATTCAGTCCCTATCTGTAGGGCCCTCATGTTTAGAGTTTGCGCCTGGGATGGTGAAAGCATTTCTGCATCCCAGGCCGGGTTATGTCCCCAAGGTTCCTACGAGCCCACGGGGCCCCATCACTCTTCAGGCGTTCTGTCCTCCTCCTTTCACGACGTCAGACCAGGAAAGATTGAATCTGCTGTGCCCTGTCAGGGCGTTAGATACTTATGTCCACAGAGCTGCCCTGTGGAGGAAAACTGATCAGCTGTTTGTCTGTTTCGGGCCCCCTAAGAAAGGGGCCCCAGTATCTAAGCAGAGGATGAGCAAGTGGGTGGTCGAGGCCATCTCACTTGCTTATGAGGCGGCCGGGCAGCCGTCTCCACTGGCTGTCCGGGCGCATTCAACCAGGGGTATGGCTGCTTCAAAAGCACTCTTGTCGGGGGCTTCCCTCCACGATATTTGTAACGCGGCCGGATGGTCGTCTCCTTTAACCTTCGTCAGGTTCTATGAACTAGACCTGGCATCTACAGTTGGGGCACAGGTTCTCTCGTAACCGTGTGCGCTTCGGCTTCACACATACGAGACACTTGGTCCTATGGCGATGTGGGTATAAGCGTTCTCACAGCGTTTCGACGCAGCTCGAGTTCCCCGAAAGGGAACGTCTCAGGTTACGTATGTAACCCTAGTTCCCTGAGGGAACGAGACGCTGCGTCGCTCTGCCATACTCCCGGCGTGTCCGTGATCACTTACTTCAGGCTTTATCAGAAGTTAGTTCCTGTTTGTTTTCACGGACGCTTTATAGCTTCCGGTCGATGACGTCATCACGCCGACGATCGATCTTTTTTCCGATGGAATGGTTCTACAGGCGCTTCACGACGCATTAACGCAGAGGCGTTCTCACAGCGTTTCGACGCAGCGTCTCGTTCCCTCAGGGAACTAGGGTTACATACGTAACCTGAGACGTTTTTTTCCCTTCTATCTTTGCTTTTTTTGACTCACATGTCAATTATTTTTAAATGCTTTTTGTTAAGCCTTTAGTCTAAATTGGGAAAATAAAAAACCTGTCTCTATTATGATGCATGTGTTATCTCTTTTTTATTTTATTTGCCAAAACATCAACCTCTTGAGCCCCAATTATGACCTTCCTACAACACAGTATTACTATCAGTTATACTGGCATTCACAAAAAGATGCCATTAAACAAATATATTCAAATATACTGTGCCTTTATGTTGTTTCTATCCTACATACAAGACCGGTGAAGCCGCTTTTCCATTGGGCCAAACAGTTCTCCTTATTTTCTTAACTGCTCCATTCTGTGCCAAGCCGGCCGGTACGTATATGGGTTTGTTTTCTACTGTGGTGCTGTAGAATGCAGCTCTTTGCAATGAAATAAAAACAAGTCGGTTTTTGCCTTGGAGACAGACGCAAGAGTTTACAGACAAAACATGATATAAATATCGTCTGCGTTATGAAGGATGACCAGATATTTTTTTAACCTGTTAAGCTGACTTCCAAATTTTGAAAAAATCCTAAGAAATGTATACTCAGACTCAAACAAATACAGTTTGTGAATCCTTTGCACTAAAAGCATAATTATGGTCTCATTTGAAAGCAGACACCTAGCAGTTTACTGTAAAGTCAAAATGATAATATTTTTTATAATCAAAAAAAGCTATAATAAGCTTCAAAGTTTTGTAAAGTTATTAGAAATGTATTTGTATGAAATATCTTTATGAAAATAAAATTGAAGTGGGCCTTGGAGAAATCTAGAAATGCACTACAGCTAAAGCCACAAGTCTGACCATGTTATATTTCAGATCTGAAGATGATCAGTCTAAAACTCTGAATTTTATTAAACGTTTTACAAGATCGTTTCATGTGATTTTATTTTGAGATATCTCTGAAATATCAACTGATGTTTATTGCCATGTCTTCTCAACTTTCATTCGCTATATTGCCTCTATTGTTTAGAGGTGCAAACTGCCCCATTCAGTTTGTCTCCCCGGCACACATTCACACTTCTGCAGACTGGTTATGGCTCCAATTATTATTCTTTTGTCTGCATTATAATTACTAACGATTCTCTATTCAAACTGTTCTATTCAAACCTCATTTCTAAATCAAACCTCTCACTTTACCCTCACTGAGACTCTATCGAATGCATTTCGTCCAAATAAGCATTTCAGTAGTTTTACATTTAGAAAATGTTCATAAAAAAAAGTATTTACTCAGTGGCAGGAGCATCTAGGGCAAGCTAGCATGTTAGCTTAGCACACCAGCAAAACAACAATTTATACGATTAAAATCATGTTTTATTCAAAACTTGCTTCATATCACTTTATAATTTATATGTAGAGTATTTTATATAACAATCTGTGATCTCATATAGCTTCGGGTCAAAAAATCTGACAGAAAATATACAATGCTAAAAGCTATGTGGAATAGCATTGCATTATAAATATCATCTATTATGAAACCACCCAACATGGCATAAAGAACACAGACCAACCATATATTGCCGCGATTGTGTGTTTATTGTCTTAAAACGTGTCTATCTGCATAAAATAGCGATATAACGATCTCAGGAAGCTGTTTTGGAAATGTCAGATACTTCCTGAATGTCACATGGTGTGTCTGTTCTTCGTGAGCTAAATATGGGGTGAATTTTCAGTAGTACAGCTTTCCAGCGCCCTCCGGCTGCCAGAATGAATTGAAAACACAGCATATCACAGTATACTGCGCTCATAATCATACATCCGCGGATTTTGGATAAAGATTTAATAAATAATACTTCTCTGTATAGAAATTTGACTCAAACATGTGAGAATCTATCAATATTTCTCCACATCTGCACACATTTGAAGTAAAAGCCCTGAGGGAAGTTGTTTTGTCGAGTGTCTTCATGACGACCACAAAGGAGTATTTTATGAATGGGAGCAAATGACGCACATATTACAATCAAAAGGTAGCGACGCCCAAGATCATATTCATAACTCCTGGCACATATTAACACATTACGGTCTCTATAAGACTTTGAGAATAAAACAGAGGTAAAAAAATTAAACTTTAGTCTTAGATCTTTTTAATGATGTATAGTTTGTCAAGGTAATTACTTACACCTGATAGTAATTTTGAGCTAATTTAAGCAAAGAGAGCTTCAGCACGTCCTCGTCCTCGTGACGGTTATCAGGTTAACTGTATTATTCATTTATTAATTATTAGTTCACATTACTGAAATGGTTGTCTACGGAGAAACTGGCATCCAGGCAACACATAAGTGATCGATCCTTCGTTCTTCGTGACACTTCGTTCGTAATGTGGTCCCAAAAAATCTTAGTTTGAAGGGCTAACTGGCCCTTCCCTTTACCCCTACCACTTCAGCCAAAAAGAGAATCGAGACACCCCTACCCCTTCATGTGAATGCGCAAAACGAACGGGTAGGAGAAAGGGAAGGGTTAAGGGGTAGAAATGTGAATAGATCTTAATCTAAGCTCTGTCCGTGAAACCAGGCCTTAATGTTTTTAATTGTGATTAACCACAGAAAAATGTGTGATTGATTAATTAGTTATTTTTAATTAAAAAAATGTAATTGATTGACAGAATATGAAGAACATGAAAATCTTCATGGGTGTGAATCAGCACTTTTCTCATGATTCAATTCAATTATGATTATTGTGTCAAAAAGATTGACGGAAAGAGAGCAGAACACACATCAACAGTCAGATAATCTGCAACCACACAAAAACATTATGACCGACTGATTGTAAATTATATTTGATCTGTTCTTAATTACCTTAGTATCTGCAGATGACAGTTTGAACTCTTCAGTCCACCAAAAAGCAGCTTCACCCCTGAATCCTGCAGGTCATTGTCACTCAGGTCAAGTTTTCTCAGGGCACAGTTTGAGGATTGAAGAGCTGATGACAAACTCTCACAGCAAGGAAAAGTGAGATTACAGTGAGTAAGACTGAAAGAGAGAAGAACACACACATCAACAGTCAGATCATCTACAAACAAACAAAAATATTATGACCGGCTGAGTGCAAATTATATTTGATTTGTTCTTAAATACCTCAGTATCTGCAGCTGACAGTTTGAACTTTTCAGTCCTCCAAAAAGCAGCGTCACCCCTGAATCCTGCAGGTCATTGTAACTCAGGTCCAGCTCTCTCAGGACACAGTTTGAGGATTGAAGTGCTGATGACAAACTCTCACAGCAAGGAACAGTGAGATTACAGTGAGTAAGCCTGAAAGAGAGGAGAACACACATCAACAGTTAGATCATCTACAAACACACACTGACATTATTACCATCGGACAGTAAATTATCTCTCATATGTTCTTAAATACCTCAGTATCTGCAGATGGCAGTTTGAACTCTTCAGTCCACCAAAAAGCAGCTTCACTCCTGAATCCTGCAGGTCATTGTAACTCAGGTCCAGCTCTCTCAGGACACAGTTTGAGGATTGAAGAGTTGATGACAAACTCTCACAGCAAGGAACAGTGAGATTACAGTGAGTAAGACTGAAAGAGACAAGAACACACATCAACAGTCAGATCACCTACAAACAAACACAAATATTACGACCGGCTGAGTGTAAATGTTATTTGATATGTTCTTAAATACCTAAGAATATGCAGCTGACAATGTGAACTCTTCAGTCCTTCAAAAAGCAGCTTCACCCCTGTATCCTGCAGGTCATTGTAACTCAGGTCCAGCTCTCTTAGGGCACAGTTTGAGGATTGAAGAGGTGATGACAAACTCTCACAGCAAGGAACAGTGAGATTACAGTGAGTAATCCTGAAAGAGAGAAGAACACATACATCAACAGTCAGATCATCTACAAACACACACCGACACTATGACCATTGGACTGTAAATTATCTCTCATATGTTCTTAAATACCTCAGTATCTGCAGCTGACAGTTTGGACTCTTCAGTGCCTCAGATAGCAGTTTTACTGCTGAATCCTGCAGGTCATTGTTACTCAGGTCCAGCTCTCTCAGGGCACAGTTTGAGGATTGAAGAACTGATGACAAACTCTCACAGCAAGGAGCAGTGAGATTACAGTGAGTAAGACTGAAAGAGAGCAGAACACACACATCAACAGTCAGATCACCTACAAACACACACCGATATTATTACCATCGGACTGTAAATTATCTCTCAAATGTTCTTTAATACCTCAGTATCTGCAGTTGGCAGTTTGGACTCTTCAGTCCATCAGAGAGCAGTTTTACTGCTGAATCCTTCAGGTTATTGTAACTCAGGTCTAGCTCTCTCAGGACACAGTTTGAGGATCGAAGAGCTGACGACAAACTCTCAGAACACTGATGAGTGAGATTACAGCCAGCAAGACTAGAAAAGATTAAATAATATAACATTAAAACAATAATGAAATAACAATAAAGGAATGTCAAGGAAGTTGCCAGTTGTCTGTCATCAGGAACCTGGAACAATTATTTTTAACAATGGGGGGACAATGAGCCAATCAAAAGTAGGGGGTCTGTCAACTAATGGAGGAGAGTGAGTGAGCAAGAGGGTGAATTAAAAATACTATAGAAAGAGAGAAAGCTGAGAGACATTACAAAAGACAAAAGGTCAGAGGAATATTACCGGGAAAAGAAGGGTTATGATCGGGAAAGAGCATTATGATTCATATTAATTTTAGATCATATTTCCAGCACTGGAGAGATCTAAAAAAAAATTTGTTCTCCCTTGTTGTTTGTTCTTCATTATTTTTCTTTACGGGATGACCTTCAAATGGCCTGCAACTTGTCTATTGCTGGTTATAGACCAATAACCATAAAGCCATTCTAGATACCATATTAATAATGATGTTATTTTTTTTACCATGGTAGTGAAGTGCCATGTGTGGTTTTGCCTGTGGTTAATATTGTCACAAACTAAATGTATGATCCTATGGAAGAAAAATGGTTAATTAGAGTTCTAACTCTAAGAATATTTACATTATAGGCCCTACCCTTTTAAAATGAGTTTTATCATTTTACAGATGTTTTCTATTTGTGTTAATGAAAATAAATTGACATCTGCATTCCAACATGTTTCCAAAATACAAAACATGTAAGAAAGAAAATACAACTAACGTCTCGGTTATGTATGTAACCCTAGTTCCCTGAGGGAACGAGACGCTGTGTCGAAACGCTGTGAGAACGCCTCTGCGTTAATGCGTCTTGAAGCGCGTGTAGAACCATTCCATCGGAAGATCGATCGATCGTCGGCGTGATGACGTCATCGACCGGAAGCTATAAAGCGTCCGTGAAAACAAACAGGAACTAGCTTCTGATAAAGCCTGAAGTAAGTGATCACGGGCACGCCGGGAGTATGGCCGGGCGACGCAGCGTCTCGTTCCCTCAGGGAACTAGGGTTACATACGTAACCGAGACGTTCCCTTTCGGGGAACTCGAGCTGCGTCGAAACGCTGTGAGAACGCTTATACACACATCGCCATGGGAACAAGTGCCTCATATGTGTGAAGCCGTAGCGCACACGACTACAAAAGTACCTGCGCCCCAACAGTAGATGCCAAATCTAACTCGTAGAATCTGACGAAAGTTAGCGGCGAAGACCAGCCTGCCGCATTGCAAATATCTTGGAGGGAAGCCCCCAAACAAAAGTGCTTTAGAAGCAGCCATACCCCTGGTAGAGTGCGCCCGGACAGCCAGTGGAGACGGCTGCCTGGCCGCCTCATAAGCAAGTGAGATGGCCTCGACCACCCACTTGCTCATCCTCTGCTTAGACACTGGAGCCCTCTTCTTTGGGGCTCCGAAACAGACAAAAAGTTGGTCAGTCTTTCTCCACTGGGCAGCTCTGTGGACGTATGCGTCTAACGCTCTAACCGGGCACAGCAGATTTAATCTTTCCTGGTCTGACGTCAAAAATGGAGGAGGACAGAAGGCTTGTAGAGTGATGGGACCCCGTGGGCTCGTAGGAACCTTGGGGATGTAACCTGGTCTGGGATGCAGGAAAGCCTTTACCATGCCAAGCGCAAACTCTAAACATGAGGGCCCTACTGACAAGGACTGAATATCTCCTATTCTTTTGAGAGATGAAATGGCCAAAAGAAAGATGGATTTTAGGGTGAGGAACTTCTCTGAAATCTCCTCTAAGGGTTCAAATGGAGGCTCAGATAAGCCCCGTAACACAATGGCCAAGTCCCATGCCGGGACCCTCAAGTGCACAGCCGGCCTCAACCTTAAGGTACCACGGAGGAAATGTGTAATTAAAGGGTGTCTTCCCAAAGACACTCCACCCAAAGACCGACTGCGCCCTGGCATTGCAGCAGTGTTGGCAGCGCGTCCCCCAGAGGGTGCCGCAGGGAAACGAGTACCGTAGGCAGGGGTAAACACCGTTTTCCTGCGGGGGGAACCACCCTCAGCGTCCTGACGCGTCAGGAACGCTTCGATGAGGCCTTCTTGGCGATCAGGACTGTCCTCAGATGGCCTCGCCTGAGAGTGCCGCCCCTTGTCCCCGCGCTGAGGGGGAGTTCGGGTAGCGACGCTCTGCTTTTGTTGAGCCCTGTGCGCGGAGCTCGTACTCGGCTTGGGCTGCTTCTCTGCAGCAGCCCCAGGGACCTGGACCCGGAGAGGGAGAAACTGCTTCAGCGCCGCTGCCTGTTTCTTAGACTCCTGGAACCTCTCTGTGACAGTATGGACTGCGTCACCGAAGAGGCCCCCAGGAGACAGCGACGCATCTAGCAAAAAGCTTTTCTCCCTCTCCTTTATTTCAGTGGGGTTCAACCACAAATGCCTCTCCGTGGCCATCGGCCATCTGGTGGCCCGGAGAGCGAGATCGGCTGACTGGCGAAGCTCATTTATTAAATCACCCCCCACTTCATCGCGGCCGTCTAGGTCCCTGAGCAGGTCGGCTTGATATGCCTGCATAATTGCCATTGTGTGCAGGTATGCAGCAGCCTGACCTGCTGACGAGTACGCTTTGCCCACCAATGCCGACGTTGTTTTTAGAGGTTTGGTGGGCAAAGTCGGGGCCTTCAGGGACGATGCCGAGGAAGGCGAGAGATGGCTCGCGAGTGTCTCTTCAACCTTTTGCATCGCCCCATAGCCATATTGTTTCAGCCCTACGATGTTGCTGTAGACCGAAGTCTGAGGGCTGAAAACTCTATATGACGCCGGTCTCCTCCACGATCTCACCACCTCGGTGTGCAATGCGGTGTGCAAACCGCAATGCGTGCTTCCAAGCCCCGAGAAGAGCCGCTGGACGGTACAGGTGAGGGCAGAGATAAGGCTGCGCTCCCAAGCACATAGAGCGTGTGTATCCCCACCCGTGATGTAGCGTGGGCAGGGATGAACACACCTCTTAAACTGCTTATTTTCGGTCGCCATTTCGATCTATTTTCTCTTTTTTTGTAAATATACTGGAATATTTAACAAAAGGGTGGAAAATTCTCTCTATTGACAGACGAAAACACCAGATAGACAGACAGGTTCACACAGATCGCTTACTGAAGGCACAGAAGCTAGTTCCTGTTTGTTTTCATGGACGCTTTATAGCTGCCGGTCGATGACGTCATCACGCCGACGATCGATTGATCTTCCGATGGAATGGTTCTACACACGCTTCATGACGCATTAACGCAGAGGCGTTCTCACAGCGTTTCGACGCAGCTCGAGTTCCCCGAAAGGGAACTTAAGAAATCCCTTTTTGATTTTGAGTTTTCATCACATGTTGAATGTTGAATGCATTCGTCCAACAGATTGGTTTGCAGAGATCGAAGGACGCCTACTTCCATGTCTCCTTCCTTTCTCGACACAGACCGTTCCTAGAGTTTGCTATTGAGGGGCGGCAAATCAGTCCGCGGTCCTCCCAATCAGGTTAGCTTTGTCCTCTCACCTCTTTACGTTGCTGGCAGTACGGTTTGCCCCTACACCACTTCTGAGTGTTGCTCAGGGGTCAACACATGCTAGTCCAGTCAGACAACAGGGCCACAGTAGCATACATCTTCCACCAGGGTGGTCTACTAATCATAATCATAAACTGTTTGTTAATAGGCCAGAGGATAACTTGCACCCCGACTGAGCCTGGTTTCTTCCAAGGTTTATTTTTCTCCATCATGCCCTGGTGGAGTTTTGGTTCCTTGCCACTGTCGCCTTTGGCTTGGCTTGCTCAGTTGGAGACACTAAAATTTCGATCTAAATTTTTCAACTAAAAAAACAAATAAAATGTATTAGGTCTTTGCCAACTATGAAGCTGCTTAGAAGCAATCGTCATTGTAAAGGCGTTATATAAATAAAGTTGATTGACTTGACTCTACGCTCCTGCCATATATCTCAACTCGCCTGCCAACTTGTTCCATGGAGTCAGAAGCATCTGAGGTCGCTTTGTGCCATCCATGTCCCTGGAGTCTGTTCAGCCACTTCCTGGTGAATGGAGACTCCATCCTCAGACGGTTCAGCTGATTTGGGAACAGTTTGGCAATGCACAGGTAGATCTGTTTGCCTCCCACAACTCTTCCCACTGCCGCTTGTTTTATTCCTTGATTGAGGACACCCTTGGCACAGATGCTCTGGTGCACAGCAGACTTCAAGGCTTCCACAAGTATGCGTTTCCACCCGGGGAGCCTACTCGCACAGTTCCTGTGCAAGATCAGTGAGGACAAGGAACAGGTCCCTTTGGACACCCGGTAGTGGCCCGGCTGGACCTGGTTCTCTGAATTCATACTCTTTGCAACAGCCCCTCCCCCTCGGGCTTATCACCTTGTTAGTTGTAGTGGGTGACTTGCAAGCTAACGTTAAAGGGGGGGTGAAATGCTGTTTCATGCATACTGAGCTTTTTACACCTTTAAAGACTTGGATTCCCATCCTAAACATAAACATTAGTTTCAAAAACTAATGTTGGACGTTTGATGGAGTATTTCTGTGTTAAAAATACTCCTTCCGGTTTCTCACAAGTTTCGGCGAGTTTTTTTCGAGTATGGGTCTACTTGACGTTAAATAGAGCGGAAGGTCCTTGTATGGGCTGTACGGGCTCTTCTCCCGGAAGGGTGCGCGCGCGCATGACTAGAGGGAGAGAGAGGAAATGCACGCTGTAAACAGTCTCTCAGGTGCAGATCCAGTCGTCCGTGAACACTTATGTCGCGCCGCGCTCCACTTTATTCCTATGGGTGACGTCGAGCGACTTCAACGCTTCAGCACAGCATTCCGGGAAGGCAGCGCTGCATTTGAACCGATTTGAACGCAGAAATGACGGGAAGCTTCAAGGCATCGCTTCAGTCGCGTCGCAAAGTGGATTTCCACGGTCACTGCTGTCACAGGACTTCACCAAATCATACCAAAGAAGTGTGTTTTTGACAGAGCGGTCCTGCTTTGGAAGATGCCGGTGAGTAAATCAACTTCAAATGTCTCTGCTATTGGCTACCGTCGCATGAGTAAACATCAGTAAACGATACGATCGCGTGCTTCGTCATTCAAATGCGCTAACGGTTACTCCATTGTTGTTCTGTATAACGTTACACTATTCTGACTCTGACGTGCAAAACCGTTTTGCTTGCTACCTCTAAGGTCTAGTCACATACAATAGTCCATAAACCGAATCATGTCCTCATAAACTGCACACAAAGGCCCCTAAATACAGTACATACCACAGAGACAGATATCCTGATGTTGCCGTTTCTCCTGTTCAATTTATTTCAGCCTCAGATTTGATTGTGGATCATTATCTGTATTAGCTGAGATAGATGGGTTTCTCCACGCTTGAGGACGTCACCGCTTTGCGCGCTTGTCATTCTTTAGCTCCGCCCACACGATACGCCTCCAGGCGCTCGGTTTTTTCCGGAAAGACTCGGTACAGCCCATATTTCTTTTATATATATGATAAAACTAAAGACTTTTCGGAGATATGAAGGATGCAATACTACTCTATAGGTACTCAAGATTGACATGAGATTGACTGAAACTGAGTGTTTCACCCCCCCCTTTAAAATATAATCACTAAAACATCGGACTTGTACATCGCTATCATAATTGTTTGTCTTTGGTGATGAATTCATGACTCAGCATCGCATGTATCAAAAGAGAAATAATTTCATCCGATGTTTAAAATGAATAAAATAGACTAGACAGCCCTTACTGGAGATCCACAAATACTGAACTTTTCTCTCTCCCGACCGGCCCACTGTCGGTGAGCTGTGTGTGTCGGTGAGATGGGCGTGTGTGTGTGTGTGTGTGTCTGTGTGAGAGAGAGCGATGCACGGTGGACCAATCCACTGTGAGGCAAGAGAGAGGGGGACTCAAAACGTAATTTTTTTGTCCGTTTGCATTTTTAGTGTTTTACTACTTATACAATTAAGTAGCCTAATGATATTCTTGATATACAGTGTACAGTAAAAAAAAAAATCTTACCACAATTAATATTTTAATAAATAAATCTACCTCAGTTTTAATAAATTGTTCACCTGTTTGGGAAGTGTTTGTCATGTTTTGACAATAAAGGATAGTTTAAAACCACAGTTAACTGTCTGTTTTCTACATCTTTTACTCAGGAGCAAAAATATGCCTTTAAATTTTAAAGAAATAAAGATTTTACATTTATCGTGATAATTATCGATATCGACTGATATGCAAAATTATATCGTGATAATTTTTTTGGGCCATATCGCCCAGCCCTACCTGGTGTTCATCTCACCAAGAATGTCCGATCAGGTCCGTGCTCTTGTTTCTCCAGAAAGGGTTGGAACAAAGGCTGTCTCCTTCCACCCTGAAGGTTTATGTGGCCGCTATATCAGCCTACCATGACCTTGTGGAGAACAAGAAGCTAAGTCAGCACAACCTGGTCATCAGGTTCCTGAGGGGGGCTGGGAGACGAAATCCTCCTTGCGCTCCCCTCGTACCCTCTTGGGACCTCGCAGTAGTTTTAGATGCTCTGCAGGGGGCTCTCTTTGAGCCTTTGCGGTCAGTTGATCTTAAGTTCCTGTCAATGAAGACAGCGCTCCTGATGGCATTTTCCATTGACAAAGTGTGCCTGGAATTCAGGCCGGCTAACTTTTACATGACAGAGTGATGAAGCCATACAGTATATGGGAATGATTAGATACTGATTAGATCAATAGTGGTAAATAAAACAATTAAACAAGTTTAACCTCTGGTGCTATTCGTTTAGGGGTTGCATTGGTTGTCTTCCCGGTCATAAGTGATTGGACATTTAAAAATTAAATTGTGAATTCCCAAGTTCACTTTTCAACACATTTAATATTTTTTTTAGATGGATTTGAATATATATTTAAAATATATCAAATACTATTTTTATATAAAAAAAATGTTAGAAATAGTGATTTTTTTCTGTGAATTAGTGTTTTTGCAGATTTCCAATTCATTTCTTATGGTGGTCATTTTTGACTTAAGAGCACAAGCGGTATTCATTTTTTTTTTTACAACCACTTAGCATGCACCAAGTCACCAAGTTTCATATAATTCTGATGAAGATGTGATTTTTAAAAATTCAAAATGTGGTTCATAGGTTCAGTTTTTTAATAGGTGTGTGTGTGTGTGTGTGTGTGTGTGTGTGTGTGTGTGTGTGTGTGTGTGTGTGTGTGTGTTAATATCACAATCTTGATGTTTTAGAGTGTTACTCTTTTACTGCTGTGAACTTTTTTCAGCATTGTGGCCGATTTGTAGATTGTACACACAAATATTCAGAGAATTTTTGTGTTTTTGCCGATTACCCATTCATTTCCTTTGTTCGTTCATTTATGACCGAAGACAATGAAAGCTGCTTTTTTATGACCAATTAGCATGCTCGACTCATGACCCCAATTTTGTTGTGTGTTTACATACCTAATGCTAAAAAGGTCACCAAGTTTCATATCATTCCGATGAAGCTGGGATTTTTAAAATTTTAAAACAGAAAAATTTCCGGTCAGAAATGACTGAAAAGCACCAGACTGTAAAATTATATTGCTCAAAAATGAATCATGAAATCAAAATTATCTGAATCGCATACAAAATCATGTAGGCCTCTGCTCTTTTCTCCTTTGCTATTTTTTTTTATTCTCAAGATCACAAGAAAATTGAGTCAAGATCAAAGGATAAGACAGAAAAAAGGCTTTCGTAATAAACAAGCCAAAACGTGTGTGAGGCGCCAGAAAGAGAAAACAGAAAAAAATAAAATACTCGTAATTTTGTCATACAGAAGAGTAGGACATCATTCAAAATTGCAGTGTTTACTTACATTGTGCTACTATAAAATAAAGAAGACAAGATGTGCTTTCTGTCGTCTGGTTTCCTCTCCGTGAACTTGTTTTTAGGAGTGTCGCCTCACGATAAAGTGTCATGCTCAGCAGTTTTTTCTTGCTTTTTGTTAATCTGTTAATTATTTAAGTCAAATATAATTTCCATATTTATACATTTTATATAGGCCTATAGACTGATTACTGAAAACTCAATTTTCCTTAAATCATCCTGATTTTCTTATATTTTCTTTATATTTTATGATTTTTCCTCAAGATTTCATAATTATACTGCAATATACATTACGTTTCCAAAATGACTGTCAGAAATTAAAATTAAGCTCAATCATTATAAGCACTAATTTGTCATTCCACAACATACAGAGATCAAAGCTGATGAACCACAAAATACATATTTCTTACTGTGACTCCACGTTTACCAATCAGGACTAGGGCTGGCATGGTATGGATTATGCAAGCGGTTACCTGCTTTTAAAACCGTGATGCCATGCCCCCTGTTGCGTCTTGTTGTGAGTACGACACATTAATCTTCTTCTATAGCTTGCTCTGTAAATTAAATTGAGAGTATAACTAATGCATACTGTATGTTCTATTTTAAATACTGTAGTCTATGCCAGTAGGGGTGTGCGATATATATCGTCTGCGATAACGTTGTTTTAACGATATGCAATCTGACATTATTGAGTTAATGAGTGTGTGTGTGCACGAACACTACGTGATGCAGTCTTGTCTTCTTGAGGGTTAATTAGACTACTTCGGGTGCACGCTTTCACTGCATGTGAGTCTAGATATTTATATAATTTAATATTTTTTATAATATCACAGGAAGAATTCAGATATCTAGCATAACAAATTATATTGATTTTATACAAGTATACTAAACAAGAATTTAAAATTAAGTGACTTACATTTTAGACACAATATTGTCAATTTTTACTCCATTTCACCAATGAGAATAGTTCATTACAGGCAGGAGGGACTGGCTCTATCGTGTCCTTCGCCAGCTTTCCCCGAGATGAAGCGAACGCCCATGAACCTGGGGGGACGCCGGGTGAACTAAATCGCATAGCGAGCCTGATGGTCCGAATGAACCAGCGGGACGGACCGGGAGCTCTAGCCAGGCTCGCAGAGACCGAACAAGTGGGATCATCCTGACCACCGGGATACCCACCATGGGGCAGCGAGGTGGAATACCGCCACCAGCCTGGGGCGGCTGTCTCGTGGAGGTGGCCCGCAGTGGGGTGTGAATGTGCTGTGCAACACATACCTGATTCCATGGAGGGCAGAGGGTCCTTGAGGAAGCTGTGGTGCGTTTTTTTTTTTTTTTTTTTTTGCAAGGGCGAAGCCCTTGGCGACAAGCAGACTGAGGGGCGGCCCAGCGTGCTACCGACTGCTAAGAACGGCTGGGCTCAGTTCTCAAAAGTGTCACCGAAATTGCCACCTTGTGAGATGGGAGCATCGTGAAGCGTACTTTGACGACCACTCGCATCTCAGCAAGGCAAGCTAGGGGGCATTTCTGGACCACAGAGGTGGACATCCTCTGGCCGAGGGCCTGCGCCGTGACCTGATCACGGTTAGTAAACATGCGCAGCTCCACCCGACTCGGAACTACCCTCGTGCATTAACCTCTTACTGTTCACGAGGACGGGGACATGCTGAAGCTCTCTTTGTTTAAATTAGCTCAAAATTACTATCAGATGTAAGTAATTACCTTGACAAACTATACACCATTAAAAAGATCTAAGACTAAAGTTTAATTTTTTTACCTCTGTTTTATTCTCAGTCTTATAGTGACCGTAAATGTGTTAATATGTGCCAGGATCTATGAATATGATCATCGGCGTCACTACCTTTTGATTGTAATATGCGCGTCATTTGGTCGTCATGAAGACTCTCGACAAAACAACTTCCCTCAGGGTTTTTACTTCAAATGTGTGCAGATGTGGAGAAATATTGATAGATTCTCATTAGGGCTGTCCTTGACTAAGGATTTAGACAATCGAATCAGAATTGTCGAATCTCTCTATGGTCGACTGATAGTTAAATCATCTGTGTGTGTGAATGGTTTGGGAGGGGCACGACACTGTCAGCAGAAGGGTAAAACTATTTTCATTTTCCTTTACACACAGTACACAGCAACAACTTTTAATAAAGCGACCAAAACTGCCTGCTCACTGACAGACGAACTGACAATGGCTTTCTTATTTTTTACTTCCTGCTTCGCTACTGTTCGGACGCTCTTGCTTACTGCTCCGCGCTTTGCTCTATCGCTTCTATATTTTATCTCATAACTTCAACTTCAGCAAATCAACACAGCGCTCAAACAACAAAGCTTAAATTTAATGATAAAACTTGAAACTCTGGAGACTGGATTACTACAAAAAAGCGACCAGCCTCTCCCTGCCATCAGCTTACATTCCGGAAGGGAAAACACAGCTGCCTACTATCGAAAGGATAAGAAAATGCCTCTTTTAGTTCAAGAATCTACTTGCTGCACAAACTGCCACAGACTTTCACAACGGATTGCAGTTCTTGAAACAAAGTTATTTGCGGAACTACCGAACCGGACGAATCACACAGCAGAGCTTCATCACGAACGTCCTCTGCACACAGCTGGTGAGTCCCATAAATTTAGTGCTACTCAACAGATAGAGAAACAAGTAACTGATCAACACACTAATCGATGGCACAAACAGGGGGCAAGACCCAAACGCACTCGAGACGTCAGATTGTCACAAGCTTCATATATTGCTGCAGTAGCATGCTCTACCCCAGACACAAGGATTGCAAACACTGGTTTCCGACCACCATCGATACATCTTGAAAACAGATTTGAAGTATTAATGAATGAGGGTGATGAATCCCAAAACATGATGAATGTGATCGAACACAGATTGTATCAGCCCACAGCTAACACTAATGCTAACAGGCGCTCAAGGTCGAGCAGACAGCGGCCCTCAGCTCAGAGCGCAGCCGAGCCAAGGACTCTGATAGTGGGTGACTCTACAGTCAGAAACATTCGCAGCAGAGATACAACTACATGCTGCCTTCCACAAGCAACCATTTCTGATGTAAACAGGGAAATTCAGAACATCCTGATAAAACATAAGACCGCAAATCGACTTATCATTCATGTAGGGAAGAACGATATTCAGAGAGAACATTCAGAACTCATTAAAAGGGATTTCAATGAACTTTTTGAAAGACTTAGCAAACTAAAGGTTCAGCCGTTCATCAGTGGACCACTGCCAGCAAGAGGAACAAATAGATTCTCACGGTTGCTTGGGCTTAATACATGACTGCAAAAAACCTGCATGATGAAGGGAGTGAATTTCATCGACAACTTTAATCTCTTCTGGAGCCAGAGACAATTGTTTACATCAAATGGCCACCACCCAAACAAGAGTGTTAAAGGACAATATTTAATTTTCCCTTCATCATCCTTCAGCTGTGTGTTTTAACCCACTCAACCTGATACAGAGTATGGATGACCACAGGACTTCTTTTCAGCAGCTGAATGGACATGTGGCTGATACATCCCACAAGGACAGTGATAAGACCACACTGCCACAACTATAGTTGCTCACGGACACACTCCCAGCTGAGCCCTGCCCTCAGAGCTCACCACAGACTGACTGCGAAGGATTAGATCTGCTCCAAGATTCAGCACCCAAGGATGATTTTCTGGAAAATGGACAGGGAAGCCAGGACAACATACTTCAGCTTCCGATAACACCAGAGCAACAGCCCCTCTCACCGGACATGTCATTCCTCTCTCCAGCATCCCCGCATCTGAGCTTCTCAGAGAAAATGGAGGACTTGGTTCATGCTGGAATCAGACTATCACACTCGATCGCTGTGAGCCCCCAAATATCGACCAAAAATCGTCGAGCCCCACAACCACCAAAGCCTGTGGGCCCAGCTCCCCCTCCTCCTGTGAGATTTCTTCGGTCACAACGCCAGGGCACACACCATCCTCCATCTGTTGTAGGTGAACCAAAAACAACTGATTCCAGCTCTCAGTGATGTGTTTTGGGTCCCCGCTATGATAACAGGACCTTTATCAAATGTTTACAAAACAAGGGGGAACCCAGTGTGCCTGCCTCTTTCACTATCTCTGTTCTGTTACGTGAAAGAAAGTCTAAGGCCTTGTCAAGCCGTTTAACAAACCAATATAATCTGCTGCCTGTTACCTGTCAAAATAGGATTAATGTGGAGAAAAAAATTATTACTGTTAAGTTAGCGCTTTTAAACATCTGTTCACTTAAGAACAAATCATTTCTAGTCAGCGACTTAATAACCACTAACAACCTTGATTCTCTGCTTCTAAATGAAACGTGGCTAGAAGAAAACTGTAGTGCAGGGCTATTCAAATCTTACCCTGGAGGGCCAATGCACTGCAAAGTTTAGCTCCAACCCTAAACCTAGACAGGGTTGCCAGGTCTGAACAATAAAACCCCTCCAATTGTTATTCAAAATTATCGGAATCACAGCCAGAATGGGCCAAAATATATCCCAAAATGCGGGGCGTGGGCGGTAGAAATATTGCTTAAGTAAAGACAACTTAACCTGTGGACTATAGGCTACAAACACCCCAAAGCAACAGTAGCCTAAATGCAACCCCATTCCAGACTTGGCAACAATGAAACAAAGCGCCGTTAATGGCCTGGCAGGTTGTGACAACTGACAGCGGACGTTCGTGAGGAGATTTTAAAAAGACAAATCAAGCATATATAATAATAATACTACTTATAATATATATATATATACACACTATTTTTTTTTTGAGCTTTCTATTGGGTTTTCAAAGCCTGCGACGATGGGAGACCGGACCATAAGCATGTAAAATTGCAAATATAAGTTAACAGTTACAATAAGCCTATATTTTAAACATTTAGCCTATATACGTCTAAGTTTTTTTTTTGTTTTTTTTTAAGTAGGCTAGGCCTACTTATTTTTTTTCAACTCATCATCTCAGATGCATTGTCTACATTTTATGACATGCCAGCCGTCGACCGATTCAGCCTCTCAAAGCTGCGGACAGTGGAAATATGCCCTGATCATCCCAGATGATGATGTCCCGCTTAGGCCTTACCAGAGTCTCTATTGTGCATTATTCCCCATCCCGGTCCAGCTCCAGCTTCTCCCGTTCAGCGCAATGAAAGTGTTGAAAAGTGTTTTCTTCTGGTTTGGCTGATAATTAAAATTTCTGTTGTTTCTGATGTTAAACTTAAGTTATTTTATTGGTCTATTAATAGGCTATAGTTGTAAAAAGCCTACTTTGCTAATGCATAGACCAATTTATTTTCAGTTACACATTTTAAAGTACATGACAAGAAAATATATGTATAAACAAATGTGTTTAATGTATCTACAAATTATAAAGTGCATTACAAAAATAAACAATGTAGGCTATAGAACAACCACTTCTCTTTAATTTAGCCTACGTTTGAAGTTAACGAAAATGAACAATAGACAGCAGTTTCTTTGTTTAATTTACAAATAACTTGCATACAAAATAATAATAAACTAATAATATAGCCTAGACCTTTAAATTGTTCTGTGTCGGCCACGCATTCAGCCATTGGAGGATCGATCTTTCGGTAACCGTCGTCAGTGAACATTCATTCATTCATTCATTCATTCTAGTGTTGCACGATATACCGGTACTAGAAAAGTATTGCGATACCCTGCTATTACAAACGGTACGATGTGGACTTTTATTAGTACCGGTACTTTAAGGAGGACAGCGCCTATGAGCTGTATTTCTTAATGTGCATGGATGTGTGACAGCAGTTGTCAGGACGGGTGTGTGAGCTCTGCTTCCACCGTTCATTAAACATTAGAAGTACTAGAAGAGTTAAATATATACGCGCAACGCCTGACAGAGGAAGCAACAGAAATATGTGCGCATGAGGAGAAAAAGCACGGCGCGGGACATGCTCGCGCTACCCGTCTCTGACCTGAAGCGCGCGCACACGCTTTTCAGACAACAAACATGCGATCGCCATTCAGTTCTTTTGTGGATTATTATTTGGGTTTGAATGGTCAAACATATGTAAAAATGCACGGTCTGGCGAGTATTCAGGTAAACACAGTCGGATATGTCTATAGTGAACGTATACAGCTGAGGTGATTAGATCCCTGCAGGTCTTAAGCCAGACCTGTTGGATGTCCCATTAAATGACGCAGCAACTACCACATGTGAACGCGATGCTACTTTATTAACAGAGTTCAGGTCAGGCACCAAACATCACATGTACACATGACTCGCGTGCATATTTAGTGCATGCGCACCAAGGAGGGAGGTGGTTCTTAAAGTGCCCGACACTTCTAAAGTACAGCATATAATAAGCAAATTGCACTTTACTTGTGAACAGATCATTTATCACAATGATCTACATCCCCTTCCTTTAGCTGAAGCTTCCTATCAAAGAAAATAAACATACTTATTGATCAAGACTGGGGTATGAAATTAACTAGATCAACAACCTAGAATAAGAATGGCTTGCATTATCAGCATGTATACATTACAGTAAATAACTGAATAATAACAGATACAAATCTCAAGATGATCTATGTGTTCATGATGAAAATGATGATCATATTTTGGCGATCCCATCCGACATAAAACAGCGACGTACATAGTTCATCAAGCTTGGATTTCTCCCCCTCTGAAAGCTGAGGTAAATCCTGAAAGAGAAGTTCAGCCATCTCCTCATCGCAAGTTTCAGCTCTGTAAAGATCCTCATAAAAAGACAGTGCATAGGAATTAACCCCATGACCATCTGTAACTTTCCTTCCCTCTGGAAGCCTCAAAGAGCCTAAAATCTTCTTATCCACAGTCTTCTTCTCCAGGTTAAAAAAGAAAGTCATAGGAGCATCCGTGCTATTGAAAGAAGAAAATCTTGCACGGATCAGCGTCGCCTGAGCTCTTTCCTCCAGTAGATTCCGCAAAATAAATTTATTGCGTTTCAGTGACTCAGTGGTATCGACAACATCCCCTTCAATGTCAAGTAGAAGTATTTCCTGTTCAAGCTGTGCCAACTTTTTGTCCAAAAAGCTTTTATTGTAAGCAGAATAGCTCTGGCAAAACTATTTAATTTAATTAAATTTAATCTATTATTAAATTTCCAAAAAGATTTAGTAAACGTGCTCTCTGCAGTGGTGACATCAATGGATAGAAAATGGTGATCAGACAGAGCAGTAGGAAATATACAGTTATTATAAAAATGATCTCTCTTGTTTTTTTGTACATATACCCTGTCCAGCCTAGCCCCAGATACCATATTGGAGTTTATTTTCACCCAGGTATATTGTCTAACCTGAGGAAATGCTTCTCTCCAAACATCTACAAGATTGTGGTAAACAACTAAAGACCTAAGCACATCTGCAGATTGCCTATTGGGCTCTACGTGATTTCTGTCCAATGTATGATTTAAAGTGCAGTTAAAATCCCCAGCCAGAACAATGGTTCTATCATATTGGGTGCATATACATTGAAAAGAGAAAACTGATTACCCTGAATAGTTACATCAACTCTCATCAAACGTCCAGAAATCACTTCAACAACACTGACAGGCAACACTAACATTAGAGCCATGACTCAATATAGCCTGGTCCTTCCATTCACTCAACCACTGTATCTGATTATTCTCATCTGTGTGCATTTCCTGGAGAAAAACCACACCAGCCCTCTTCATCATAATATAATCAAACAAACTAGCCCTTTTCACAGCATCGCGACACCCATTAACGTTCAGCGAACTAAGTCTCAAAGGTGCCATGAAAAAATATATAAGATAAACACAAAATAAAACTAATCCACAAGACTTGTTAAGTAACCCAGCCATACTCATTTTTTAACTTGTAAATTCAACGAACTTCTAACATTACTCAGCAGCTTCTTAAGATGGTAGCGTTTGGGTTTGTCAAGCTCTTCCAAGGAAGCTTTTTTCATTGCCATCGCACCAGAAAACAGAAACAATCTTGCATCCAGAAAATGTAACTCAATTTTAGGTTTACGATGGCCCTTAGTAGTATCAAGAAAATGGTTAATCTGCTGAACTGAATAAAGTTTGATCTTACCTCCAGAGACAAGCTCCGAATCCACCGCATCATTTTCCATTATCTCAGCATCTTCTTGCTCAATGTCAGAGTCATCCATTAAATCCTCAGGTTCTTGAGAAAAACTGGCATCTTGACTCTGATTAAATGAATCATCAGTCTCATTATCAATTTTATCAGGCTGTGTTTTTTTTGCCTCAAAAATCATTTCCGTTTCAGATACGGACTCCAAGCGCACCTGACCCGGGCTCGTCTCTGCCTGCGGTACAGCGGGGATATGACTCGGACCGGCCGCCTCTTCAGCAGCCTCCACCAGGCCACCTCCAGAGGCCTCCAGCCCCGGTCTCCCTTCGGGCATGTCACCTGCCGCCGAAAGCACTCCGCTCGGCTGGGGTTCTGACGCCACAGCCGCCGCAGCATTATCCGCGCCGGCCACCCTCGCGCTGTTCTCCGCATCTGCAGCCGGAGCCGCGATAAGGCCCACCGGCCTGTCTCGCCTCGGGCAGGTTTGCCTGACGTGTCCAAAATCACCACAAATAAAACATCTCATTGACTCTGAACTAATAAAAACAGTGTAATCTTTGCCATCGATGCTTAGTTTCGCTGACAGATTTAAAGGGGGGTGAAACACTCAGTTTCAGTCAGTGTCATGTCAATCTTGAGTACCTATAGAGTAGCATTGCATCCTGCATATCTCCGAAAAGTCTTTATTTTTTTAATAATTATATAAGAAAGATGCGCTGTTCCGAGTCTTTCCGAAAAAAGCAGAGCGGGTGGGGGCGTATCGTGTGAGCGGAGCTAAATAATGACGTGTGCGCCGCCGTGTTGAGTGCGTCGTAAAGCTGTGTCATCCCTAACAGCGGGAAAAACTTTATTCAAAATAAAAATATGGCTTTTAATCAGATACAGCCATACATCTATGATCCGGAATCAGACCCAGAGGCTGCAGTTGAACAGGAGCAGCAGCAAAAACGACTAGAGCAGGACGTCTCTATGTGGTACAACTTATACACTAACTATATAATATGCTTAGCGGCTTGTTATTTACATATTTATACTTGAATTATATCGTCGTATTTTTGTCTTTGAAGGTGTACATGTGGGAAGTGCAGTTGTGCACGTGTGTGTGTGTGTTTACGCGTGGTTTGTGTAGACATGGTTTTGCACGGCAGGCTAAGTTAGTGTTTACATAGAAAGACACGGAATAGTAGCGCATTTGAATGAAGAAGCGTGCTTATTTAGTTCAACATATTTCCGCACTCTTTGTGTATTGTTGTTTGGAGTGCTTTTACAATACACAAACATAAAGTTACACATATAGTGGCCAGCTAAACAAATGTACACGCACTACACATCGCATGCTCCATTGATCAATTAACTATACGTGATCATGTTTGGGCTACTTGATGGGCATAGGCAAAAACACAGACATTTGAAGCAGTCTCACTCACCGCCTGCGGTTCTAACGTTGGGACCTTTATCGTTGGGACTGCTCCATCCTTCAGCATTAGGCGATCGGGAAAATCCGGCGTCGAACTGGGTCTTGTTTATGAAACAGTCGGCACCGAAATGCAGCGAACAGATATAAACATTCGCGCAACTCAGTTGCTGATCCGGAAAAGCAAATTCCATCCACTGTTGCCTTAACGCAGGGTTTTTGGGGAATCTGTGCAGGACTGTCTTGGTCTGGCAACCAAAAACGCACTTTTTTGGTGACATTGTTAGTTGTGCACATCACAGTGCAGCGCAGCCTACGAGCCACAGCGCTTTGATGGGCGTAGGCTGTTGCTTTCGCTCTCTCCCTCTCTCTCTCTCTCACGCGCTTCCGGTAGAATTGTCCGTAAGGCCCATACAAGGAAATTCCGCCCCCATTAACGTCAAAGGGGACGCATGATCGCAAAAAACTTGCCGAAACTTATGACTAACCGGAAGTAGTATTTTTGACAAAGAAATGCTCCCATCAAACGTCCACCTTAACTTTTGAAACTTTGTCTATGTTTAGTATGGGATTCCAAGTCTTTAACAGTGTAAAAAGATCAGTATGCATGAAACAGCATTTCACCCCCCCTTTAAGGGATCACTCTGCGAATTTAGAATCATAAAAACTTGACGGCGAAAAGACATTACATGCTTAATCTCAGGGTTTTTACAGCCAAGAGGAATCATTTTAATAGTGCTCACTATTTTCCCATACCTCTGGAGTATGTTTTCTAATTTATCATTTGTAACGAACGGCGGTACATTTGATACAATAACCTTCTTAGCTGGGCTTGACAAAGGCAAAACGGGCACAAAAATATTTTTGATTACCAACCCAGTTTCAATCAATACATCGACCATTTGCCGTTCACTGAGAAAGAATACAATGGCTTTGTTCATCCGGGAGGCAGATCTAATGTTCGCACCCCCGATCGCTGCGCTCACAGCTATCAAACAATCTTCCACCGTCACAGCGGCCTCAGGCATACATTTGCACCCATGTTTGAGTGTTAGCTGTGAAAACTCGCCTGCTTCCGACCCCATTCTCCCCACTCACTGACCGAAGTCAGAGGAATACTGTATAACTCAAAATAAATAAATAATGAAAGGAAAAGAAAAGAAATCTCACAGAGAAACAACTTTCACTCCCGCCAACCGGCTCCTTCCACACTCACTCCCAGCATGCACTCGGAGAGAGAGAGAGAGAGAGAGAGAGAGAGAGAGAGAGAGAGAGAGAGAGAGAGAGAGAGAGAGAGAGAGAGAGAGAGAGAGAGAGAGAATTCAATTGAATTGAATTTGAAAACACATTTTAATACAAACGATGTTAATTAACAAAGATTCGGGAGGAGGGCTTTCAGATAATTGACACAGGTGGATAGCACTCAGCTAATCAACGAAAGGTGCATATATATATACACAGCAGTCTTACCTCCATTCTGTTGACAGTTTATCAGCACGGCGGCATTTCCGACCATTCGCCCCACCTGCCAGCCCCCTCACGCTGTCTACGGCTCCGCACGCCTCTTGAAGCAGTTCTACAATGCTAAAATCTTTTTCTTTCAAAATTATAAGCTACCTCAAACCCCCTATTTGGGCCGCGTCGATCAGCATTCACGGTAAATATAAACTTCTGCTTTTCACGAGATGTAATCGTTTCTTCGTCACGTTCAGAAGCACGTCTCTGTCTTCTAACCGATTGACAAAATAAGCTATGTTCTATTAATAACGTGGTGTGTTTAGAGCAGTACTCGGACAGCGTAAAGAGTGTACATCGCACAGACTTTCAACAGGGACAACAACAGTTCCTGTCTTTAAATGATGTGTACAGCAGCAAGCTTTTCTTGCGATCTCGCCGCCTCTTTATAAGTTACTACAGTACAGACGGTCACTTTCACACGCGAGAAGTGTAAACACCATGGACACGCATGCAGTTGCCGTGGTGATGAACAACAAACTTGCTGGTAAAGCAAAACGTATCGCGAGGCTAAATCGTTAAAATAACGGCAACGTAAACAACGCTTATTTTGCCAAACAATCAGCCACTATTGGAATCAGCTGATAATCATTGCTTTGATTCAATACTTCCCAGCTGACGCTCACAAGCTCGGTCACAGCGTGACCATACTCTCGTTAGCGACTATGAACAGATGTGTGCGATCCATACAATGTAATTAGTGGGCACTTGAGCGTTCACGTTTCAAAAAAAAACTGAATGTGGCACTGTTGTGTGTTCTACTAGCTTGCAAGTTTTTCAGAATGCTTCAGAGCACTTTGGATATTTATGCAAATCTCCTTATGAACAATTACATTATTTTATTAACATGATTTATATCGTCATATTTTGTATACAGTTGTAAGGCTGTATCCCATGTCCCTCATGAATTTTAATGAGTATCTTGCAATATAAGGCATATAGGCCTACATTTCAAAATAAGAGTCTCATCTTTTAGCCAAATCAAATTCCGATGCAGTATTGTCCCGTTTAACACGGTGAAGCTGCTTTGAAACAATCGTCATTGTAAAAGTGCTAAATAAATAAAGTTGATTTATCGATTGATTGATCTGGTTACACAACGTGTTTCCCATTTGTCCATCTAATTTTTTCTCTCATTTTTCTCCTACAGGAGATCAGTTTTCTGGCTAATTTTCTCCATCAGCAGTGCTGTTCCTCTGCTCCCACAGGAATTAAGTTTCTAACTAATTTTCTCCATTGCAGCAGCAGTGCTGTTTACTCTGCTCCCGCAGGAGCTTCGTTTCTCTGAATGATTTTCTCCACCAGATCAGCAGTGCAGTTTCCTCTGCTCCCGCAGGAGCTCAGTTTCTCTGGTTATTTTTATCCACGGCTACAGCAGTGCTGTTCCTTCTGCTCCCGCAGGAGCTCAGTTTCTCTGAATAATTTTCTCCACTGCACCAGCAGTGCTGTTCCCTCTGCTACCGCAGGAGCTCAGTTTCTCTAACTAATTTTCTCCACTGCACCAGCAGTGCTGTTCCCTCTGCTCCCACAGGAGCTCAGTTTCTCTAACTAATTTTCTCCACTGCCGCAGCAGTGCTGTTCCCTCTGCTCCCGCAGGAGCTCAGTTTCTCTAACAAATTTTCTCCACTGCACCAGCAGTGCTGTTCCCTCTGCTCCCGCAGGAGCTCAGTTTCTCTGAATAACTTTCTCCACTGCACCAGCAGTGCTTTTCCCTCTGCTCCCGTAGAAGCCCAGTTTTCTCAGGCTAACTCGTGTCTTTGAGAGCAGAGGAGACACAAAATAAAATCCAACAGTTCAAAACGTGAATTTCTAGCCCTGCTTGGCCATTTAAACTTTGCAATGCACATCGTTCCGCAGGGTCGCCCCTTCATATCGCATCTCCTCTCGCTCGCGTCCTCCGTCCACTCGCTAGAAGATCCCATCTCCATAACCCAAGCATATCATGGCGAACTCAGGTTATGGTTAATATTTCTAATTCATTGGAAAGGCTTCTCTATTTTGCTATAGCTATCTCATTTCGTGCCCCATCGATATATAATTGTTCACAGACGCTACCCTCTCAATCGGTTCGGGGGATTTTATCAAGGTAGTTGGTTCGCTTCTCCATGGTCACCGGAGCTCAGGACATGACACAGTCCTTAGCACTATTCAAGCTTTAACAGCTCATAGTACCAGCTTTCCCGTGGGAGAAATAATGGGCCACTAAAAGCATTTTTAAGGGCATTGCAACAACGACACAATGGTGCATTACATAAATTAAAGCCATTCCTATGCATCTGCTATGATGCCATTTTTAAGGTGCCTCGTTTGTGATCAATATTATAATATTATTATATTGCGAACATTTATAATATATTTAGTAACATATATTCATAATTGCTAAACACGTCCCTGGATCAGAAACTATGTTGCTGACTCCCTGTCTTGCTTTCTATTTCAGAAATTCAGGACGCTGGCTCCAGAGGCAGACAAATTCCCAACTCCAGTACCTCACTATTCGCAACTAATATTCCCGTAACCCACCCGCTAAAACCCCTCCTCAATGCATCGCTCGATGCCATCCTCCAAGTGATGTCTCCTAGGACCCTCCAATCCTATGTGACCACTTGGAGAAATTTTAGAGCATTCCACATCTCCTACAACATACCGTTCCCCGATTTTACTCTCCTTTTAATCTCCTCGGTTATTTCCCACCTCAATACTATAAAAGGCCTCCAAGTCGGGTCCATTAAAGGTTACCTGAGCGGCATTCAGTTTTCCACAAACTGATGTATGGCGCTCCTTCTCAGGAGAAAAATAACTCTCAAACCTCCCTCCTGATCAAGGGATTCAAAAATCTCAGCCCACCCGTCCTGACACCAGACAACCTATAGACACTAGACATCCTCAACAAATGTATCCGTACCCTACGCACAGGCTACCAACCTCTCAATACCGCCCAGACACTCGATTCCAAGTTTATCCTTGCCTTTTCTCGGGTTTCTCAGATGCTCAGAACTCGCTATCACTTCAAAATTCGACCCTAAAAGCCATCTCACCATCTCAGACTTATCAGTACTAGATGGAGAAACAATCTCCAATGGAGAAATTCCCAAGCGGCCGAAGCAATTAATCTCCCAGTCAAACACTCATGCTGTTCTCTCATGTTTTTCAGTGAGTCCCCGGGAAGTTCCCACGCAGCACAAAAGAGAGTGGAATGTTCCCACGCAGCACAAAAGAGAGTGGAATGTTCCCACGCAGCACAAAAGAGAGTGGAATGTTCCCATGCAGCACAAAAGAGAGTGGAATGTTTCCGCGCAGCACGAAAGAGTGGAATGTTTCCACGCAGCACGAAAGAGTGGAATGTTTCCACGCAGCATGAAACAGTGGAATGTTTCCACGCAGCACGAAGGAGCGGAATGTTTCCACGCAGCACGAAAGAGCGGAATGTTTCCACGCAGCACGAAACAGTGGAATGTTTCCACGCAGCACGAAGGAGCGGAATGTTTCCACGCAGCACGAAAGAGCGGAATGTTTCCACGCAGCACGAAGGAGTGGAATGTTTCCACGCAGCACGAAGGAGTGGAATGTTTCCACGCAGCACGAAAGAGTGGAATGTTTCCACGCAGCACGAAGGAGCGGAATGTTTCCACGCAGCACGAAGGAGCGGAATGTTTCCACGCAGCACGAAAGAGCGGAATGTTTCCACGCAGCACGAAAGAGCGGAATGTTTCCACGCAGCACGAAAGAGTGGAAAGTTTCCACGAAGCGTGAAAGAGTGGAAAGTTTCCACGAAGCGTGAAAGAGTGGAAAGTTTCCACGAAGCGTGAAAGAGTGGAAAGTTTCCACGTAACGTGAACGAGTGGAAAGTTTCCACGTAGCGTGAACGAGTGTAAAGTTTCCACGTAGCGTGAAAGAGTGTAAAGTTTCCACGTAGCGTGAAAGAGTGGAAATTTTCCACGTAGCGTGAAAGAGTGGAAATTTTCCACGTAGCGTGAAAGAGTGGAAAGTTTCCACGTAGCGTGAAAGAGTGGAAAGTTTCCACGTAGCGTGAAAGAGTGGAAAGTTTCCACGTAGCGTGAAAGAGTGGAAAGTTTCCACGTAGCGTGAAAAAGTGGAAAGTTTCCACGTAGCGTGAAAGAGTGGAAAATTTTCCACGTAGCGTGAAAGAGTGGAAAGTTTCCACGTAGCGTGAAAGAGTGGAAAGGGGGGTACTCTGGGTTCGGGCTAAGTTCGAGCTCGAATCCCTCCCCCCGGACAGCACGCCAAATACGCATTTATATTACTCTATATAATTATATGTAAGTGTGAACTCGTGAAACAAAACCAAAACATTATTCCATTACATCATTTCTACATTTAAAACAAAAACATAGAAATTCATAATTGACACCATAAAAATACTCCTTTACTGCAACCAAATAGCAAAAATTAATGTCCCTTCATGGACAGAACATAATACCTCTCCACTACACCATTTCATTTCAAACAATGACAAATCATTCATAGCTTTAAAAAAAATAAAATCTGTAATTATTCTTGACTTGATTACATTGGAAAATACCATCAAAACATCTTGTCCAGAAATGTTTTCAATCTTGTTTTTCCTACTCAAAAAAATGGCCATTTTTATTGTCCCAAAACAAAATTTAACAACTGACACACAGAAGCCTTTCTCTTTGCATATTTAAAACCACAAATAAACACTTGCATTGAGAATGTTTCATTAAAAGCCTTAAAAAAAGACTCTACAACAATAAATAAAGGTCTCAATCTATCACAATTCATAAAAGCATGAAAAACAGTTTCTCTCTGAGAGCAAAAAGGACAATCAGAGCAAATCTCTGGGTTTATTACAGAAATAAAAGCATTCACAGCTATAACCCCATGTAAGATTCTCCATTGCATGTCACCCGCTTTCTTAGGTAACGGTGGCTTATATAGTGCTCTCCATTGTGGTCTAAAATCTCTACTAAGTCCAATGACATTACGCCATGGTGTATCATTCCTGTTATGCAAAACTTTTCTGTTAAACACTTTTACACAACTTATATACACATCTTTCACATTGAAAGACTCAGGACTGAAACACAAATCTTTCTTTTCCAACAAAGGACCTTCACACTCATCCATTTTAGGTGATAGGATTAAAGTATGGAAAGGGTCATCCTCCTTTGGTTTTAAACAACCTCTGCAAAAGTCTTTGATGGTTTTCACCTCCTCTTCTTCAAGAACTGACCTCCACTTCATTAAAAGTTGATGAACCAGCCTTAAAGATTTAAGTCCCAATTTTTCTGCGGTCTTTTCAACATTGTCCAAGTCCGGTCCTGCAACATTCACTAAATGTCCCAATGTCGTAATTCCTGCTTTAATTAATAGTCCAGTATTTGCAAGAAAATAAGAAATGTTTACAACATTTTCAAAACGTGTTCCATAAATCAGTGGTTCTTGAAGTAACCAATACAAACTTGAGTTTTGTGTGTTTATAACATCAAACATGTTCCAAACCTTAAAAACATTCTGATAAAAAATTGGTGCCTTCAATGTATTCATCTTTGGGGGATCCATCAAAAAAAGAGACTTATCAAGACCTAATCCTCCCAAACTCTTCAAAATCTCACAAGCAACAACCTTCCAATTTGAATTGGATGATCCATATAACAGTCTGTGTATAAAACGCATTCGAAAAGCTGCAGCTCTACTTTGCACATTTATAAGACCCTGTCCTCCTTCATCCTTAGTTAAAAAAAAGTACACTTTGGGATACCCAGTGTAACTTTTCCCAAAAAAAATAAATTAAAACCTTCTGAATATCTGAGAGTAAAGGCAGAGGAGGGTCCAAACATGCTAAACGATGCCACAAAGTAGAAGCTACAAGGTTGTTAATAATTAAGGTGCGTCCCCTGTAGGACATCTTGGAGATCAACCGCTTCCATTTACTTAATCTTCCTTTTACTTTTTCAAAGGCATCATCCCAGTTTTTTTTTACAGTAGAATCATCTCCCAGAAAAACACCCAGATATTTAAAACCTCCAGTAGACCAGCTTAAGTCATTTGGGAGTTTTGGTGCACCCTGCAACCAATGCCCGACCAAAATCGCTTCACTTTTGGCCCAATTAACATAAGCTGAAGATATTTCTTTAAAATCATTTAAAATATTTACCACCGTATCAATGTCCGTTTGGTCACTGATTAAAACCACTACATCATCAGCATAAGCTGATATTGATACAGTTTTACCAGAAAAAGGTAGACTTAAACCTTTTATGTTTTCTCTAACCTTGCATAAAAGAGGTTCTATTGCAATTGAGTATAACATACCAGACAGAGGACAACCCTGTCTTACACCTCTTTCCACTTTAAAAGGAGCACATAAGCCACCGTTAACCTTAAGAATGCTTTCAATATCATTATACAAAACCTTAATTTTTCCCACAAAATCTTTAGTAAAACCAAAAGCCTCTAGAGTTTTTAAGAGATATTGGTGTTCCACCCTATCGAAAGCCTTCTCCTGATCTAAGGAGATTAGGCCAACATCAAACTCTTTCATTTTTGTCAATTCAAAAATATCACGGATAAACGATATATTATCAAAAATAGACCTCTCCGGGATACAATATGTTTGGTCCGAGTGAATCACCTGCTCTAAAACCCCTGCAAGTCTATTAGCAAGGGCTTTAGAAAGTATCTTATAATCACTACACAACACTGACACTGGTCTCCACCTTTTAATTTCTGTGAGGTCTCCTTTTTTTGGTAGAAGGGTAAGGACAGCTCTGCGACAGCTCAAAGGCAAATGTCCATTTTTAAAACTATCATTTAAAACCTCCAGCAAGTCTTCCCCCACTACAGACCAGAAAGCTTTAAAAAACTCAACCGGAAGACCATCTATACCAGGGGCCTTTCCAAGTGCCATACTCTGAAGTGCTTTTTCCAGCTCTTCCAAACGTTACTCACCACTAAGGTCACCATTAGACTCAATAGAAACTTGAGGTAGTTTTCTAAAAAAAGATTTACTTATGGTTTGTTCTTCTTTTAGCTCACTTTTATATAACTCTTTATAAAAAACTAGAAATTCTTTTCCGAATTTCATTAACATCACTCAACATTCCCCCAGAGTCAGATCGCAATGAATGGAAAAAACTTTTTTGACCATTCTTTTTCTCCAGGCCAAAAAAAAACTTAGATGGTACATCCATTTGGTCAACGTTTTGAAAACGTGACCTAATCAAAGCCCCTTTTGCTTTCGTCTCCAATAAATCATCCAGTTTGGACTTTTTCTCTGAAATACCTCTCATAATAGTCCAGTGGCCATTCGATTCTAACTGCTCTTGCAATTGTACGATTTCCATTTCTAAAACTTTCATGGATCTTTCTATATTTGCAGTAACATTTTTTGTATACTGTTGACTTAACTGTTTGATTTGCGCTTTTCCATAATCCCACCACTGTTGTAATGAGCTAAAAGTTGACTTTGAGTCTCTAAAATCATCCCCCAAAAAATTAAAAATATCTTTAAAATCTTTATCATTTAAAAGAGCATTATTAAAGTGCCAGTATGCACTCTGTGGTTTTACAAAGCTCAAAAAAACAGAACATTGAACCATACAGTGGTCAGAGAAAGAAACTGGAAAAATACAGCAACTTCTAAAAACATTACTCTGATGACTATAACAATATAATCTGTCTAACCTTGCCAAAGACACAATCTTATCTCGAACATGAGTCCATGTATATTGTCTACAATCCCGATGAAAACTCCTCCATATATCACTCCATATAACTTAATAAGTTGTATAAGCCTTTTACGTGACAACATGTGAGGTTCGAGGTGATTTCTATCTATGTTTTTTTCAGTACAATTGAAATCACCACCAAGAATTAAAATATCATCATCATTATTACATTTTCGTAAAGCCAAGCATAAGGAGTCTAAAAAAACTATTCTATCTGTAGTTGCAGTAGGAGCATATACACACATAAAAACAAACACTTGATTCTCAACAACAGCTCTAATTTTTAAAATCCTCCCCTTTATAATCTCCTCTACTTCGTGAGAAACAGGGATGAAATTTTTTGTGAAAAGAACAGCAACTCCGGCGCTAAGTGAGTTATTATGACTCAAAATGGAAAGCCCATCCCATTCCATTGCCCAATTAACTTCATTTTGTACATCGCTATGGGTCTCTTGAAGTAACACCACATCAAAATGTTTTTGTTTAACCAACTCGTAAATCTCTGCCCTTTTTTTGCTATCCCTTGCACCATTCACATTTAGAGATGCAATATTGATGTTACTCATGCTTGATAATATAAACGACAAAAATAAGCCCCATACAAGCAGTACAGCAGGGACCATGGCATTCAAACTTTTAAACACCATCATTACTGCCTACTTCCATACTAACTTTCCTTACAATTTTTTTCAATCGGTACACCTCCCTATCAGAAAAACACCCCTCGCTCATTAAACTCCGCGATCTTTCCACAAATAACTGTGCATTCGGGAAGTGATTTTCAATGTTTACATTCCGCTTATTTTTTGTTGTTCTCAAAAACCGTTTAATCATCATAACCCTGAATACGACAATCTGACTGGGAATAAACACTACTGGAATCAGATGAATCTTCATCACTTTCATCTTCCTCTCCATTTGACAACTCACTTATACCTGCCTTTTACACCATCTTTAAGCTACCATCACTTTTCATCTTTCTTTTCAAGGGCACTTTAAATGACTGTGAATCCACTATTCCTGTGAGAGCTACATCAGAAACCACTTCAGATGATTTTATATCACATTCAGTCCTACTATTCTGCATTTTGTCTTCCACCACTACAGCCATGTCTTCCATTGGTTCTTCACACCCAGAAGGTCTAGACTCTACAGTCTCAGACACAGACACATTCTGACCACCAGCCACATCTACATCTGGCTCTTTTTCAGCAACCATTGAATCATTTAGACTGGCCCTAGGACCCTCCATTTCCACCAATGTTGCAGATGTCTGTGGTCTAACCTCTTCATCTTTTTCACCTTTATCTGGACATGTCCGTACCAAATGTCCTACTCTACCACACCCAAAACATCTCATTTTATCAGTAGTTGCATAAATCAAGTAATCAAAATCATCCATTCGAAAATTAAATGACACTTCAAGTTCAACGTTATCCTTCAGTACCATATATGCATATCTCCTAAAGGAAACAACATGCTTCAGGAGTGGATTCACATTTCCAAGTGGAATCTTTTTTATTGGTGAAACCATTTTTCCATAACGAGACAGCATATTTACTAAAAACTCGTCCTTTACGAAAGGTGGCACATTTGACAAAGTCACTCTTTTAGACGGCATGGAAAGCGGAAGCACGACCGTAAAAGCACCATTTATCACTAAACCACGCTCCACTAATTCATTGGCTTTTTCCACAGAGCTCATAAACATTACTATGGCATTATTCATCCTAGAAGCCGACAACACCGAATCATAACCTACCACTTCTCCTGCCGCTAAACAACACTCTTCTATACTCATCGCGGACGCAACTTTCACTCCATTGCGCCGCGTGAGAGACTCTAAAACTCCTGAAACGGCGCCCGCCATATTTCCGCACCCCGGAAAACGGCACGCCGCACAAACACCTTTACTTTAAAAACTAAACTATATTTACTATTTTATTGTGAAGAAAAAAGATAGAAAAGTTTGAAAAACGCACCTGCACAATCGCTCTCACAGCCTCACTCAACTCGCTCAACCACACCCACACATCCGCACACGCGCAGAGAGAGAGAGAGAGAGAGAGAGAGAGAGAGAGAGAGAGAGACTTTTGACTTTTCAAAACATTTACATTTATTACAATAAATACCAAACCTTAAAACATCTTTCAGAGTAAATTCATTAACGATTCATTAATGGTTATTTATAAACTTGCTGCAAAACACAACTCTTCATTCACAACTGAGCATAAAGCTTCTCTATGACACCATATAGATTCAAACTTCATCAAGTTATTCATGACTTTATAAAATCGAAAATCAACAACAATTCTGGATTTCATCATTACTTTAAAAACCCTCTTCACATCACTATCATTCCTTTGTTCTATATGATTTCTCCTAGTAATGTAGATTGCCATTTTCGCTTTTCCAAGTACAAAGTTCAACAACTGACATTCACCACGTCTACTTTTCACATATTTAAAACCAAAAATTAAAGTCTGCATAGAAAAAACCTAATTGAAACAATCAAAAATTCCTTTCATCAAGTCAAACAATGGTTTTAACCTGCCACAGTATATAAAACAGTGAAAAACAGTCTCTTTTTCAGTACAAAAAGGGCAATCTTGACTCGTGTCAGGATTTAAAAGAGAAACAAAAGCATTGACTGCGATTATTCCATGTAAAACCCTCCAATGAATGTCAGCTGTTTTCTTAGTTAATGGTGGCTTATATATCGCTCTCCAATGAGGCCTGACATTTTCATTTAGTCCCAAAGCATCCCGCCAAGGTGTGTCAACTTTCTGATGTAACCCTTTTTTGTTAAAAAACTTTACACATACCTTATACAACTGTTTTCCATTAACATCATTAAAATCCAAATACATACTCTTTAATTCCAGAGGAATACCAGAGTGATCCTCTAGATTGGGGGATAAGAACAATTTTGGGAAGGGGTCCATGTCATCAGAAAGAGTAAGTCCTTAACCATAGTTTTTGAGCATCTTAGTTTCCTCTGATGTAAGAGCCGATCGCATCCTCTGTAATATTAGAGTCATTGTTAAGTCATCTTAAGTTTGTGATACCAGCTCGAATAAACAGTTCAGTGAGTGTGCTGCTAGTGCTTATTACATCCAGTCTTGCTCCATTTATCAGTGGCTCTTCCAACAACCAAAATAAGGAGTTAGTAGTTTCAGACTTTTTCACCTTAAAACAACTCCAAACTTTGAACAGATTTCTATAGAAAGCAGGTAAACCTGTAGTGTCAATCTTATTTGGGTCCATCAAAAACAAGGATTTGTCCAAGTTCATCTCTTGAACAGATTTCAGTATAACACTGGTCACTGTTCTCCAGCTCACATTTCCTGAACCCTTAAAAAATCTCTGCAAAAAAAGCATTCGAAAAACAGCAGTTCTGCTTTGCAGATGAACCAATCCTTGTCCACCTTCCTCTTTGGGTAAATACAAAATATTATGTATCACCCAATGAAGTTTGTCCCAAAAGAAATCGATCAAGATTGATTGTATCTTAGCCAACAAATAGGTTGGTGGATCGACACAGGCCAACCGATGCCACAAAAAGGAAGCAACCAAGTTGTTTATTATGATTGTCCTTCCTCTATAAGACATGGATGATTTGAGCCACTTCCAACTGTCTAATCGGCTTTTTATCCTTTCAATTACTCCTTCCCAATTCTTCTGCATGGTATCCTCATCCCCCAAATACACTCCCAGATATTTAAAAACCATTATTTTTCCATATTAATCCACCTGGCAAGTCTGTTTTCTCTTTCCACTTTCCAAGCAAAACTGCATCACTTTTTTATCCAATTGATTTTTGCAGAAGAAATCAACTCAAAATCATTGGATACTCTTATTACACTTTGTATATCGTTTTGCCCTTCAATCATTACAACAATGTCATCCGCATAAGCAGATAACTTAATTGCAGTATCACCTTGTGGAATTTTCAACCCCACTAATTCTTTCCTCAATTTATGTAAAAAAGGTTCTATTGCCAATGCGTACAGCAACCCGGACAAAGAACAACCTTGTCGGATCCCTCTATTAACCTTAAAAGGAGCGCATAAGCCACCATTAAACTTCAACACACCCTCAATGTCATTATACAAAGTTTTAATTTTATCACCAAATACTGAACTAAAACCAAAAGCTTTGAAAACTTTCCATAGGTAATCATGTTCAACACGATCAAAAGCTTTCTCCTGATCGATGGAAATCAAGCCTGCATTCAAACCAAAAATTTTAACTACTTCAAAAATGTCTCTGATTAGAGAAATATTTTCAAATATGGATCTGCCAGGTATGCAATATGACTGACCTGGGTTAATAACCTCTTCTAAAACCTTTCCTAGTC
Source organism: Pseudorasbora parva (assembly GCF_024679245.1). Classification (NCBI taxonomy): domain Eukaryota; kingdom Metazoa; phylum Chordata; class Actinopteri; order Cypriniformes; family Gobionidae; genus Pseudorasbora; species Pseudorasbora parva. The sequence continues at coordinate 2,716,850 of NC_090196.1, forward strand.
TTGTGGCTAATACTTTAGAAAGTATTTTATAGTCACAACATAACAAAGATACAGGTCTCCAACTTTTTATACTAGTTAAATCCTTTTTTTTGGTAAAAGAGTAAGAACTCCTCTTCGACAACTTAAAGGCAGACATCCTTCAGTTAAACTGCTATTCAGAACTTCCAATAAATCCTCTCCTATTATATTCCAATAAGACATATAAAATTCAACTGAAAGTCCATCTATTCCGGGGACTCTACCACTTTCCAAATCCTTGTTTCCATGTTTTGAAGATTTCTATACAACTCTTCCAATGTTATGGGCTTATCAAGCTCGTCATTTGATTTTTCAGAAACCTGAGGTAAATCTTCAAAAAAACATTGCTCAACAAATTCATCTTCTTTAGACTCCTTTGTGTACAATTTTTCATAAAATTCTACTGCTCTCTTACGTATATCAAATGGATCTGAAAGTAAAACCCCTCTTTCAGATTGTAGCACATTAATGACACGTCGCTGCCCATTTTTTTTTTTCTAACCCAAAAAAGAATTTGGATGGAGCATCCATCTCATTGGAATTTTGAAAACGTGATCTTATTAATGCTCCTTGCGCTTTTAAACCCAACAGATCAGATAAAGCATATTTTTTTCATTTTAAAATCAGCAATAAGGTCTTGATTTCCAGTTTGTGTTAAAAGTTGAAGTCTCATTATTCCATCTTCTAAAATCTGAACAGATTTAGCCAATTCTTTAGTGACATTAAGGGTATATTGTTGACACAATTGTTTTATTTGAATTTTTCCAAAGTCCCACCAATTCTTTAAGGACTTAAAATCCTTCTTTTCCTTTTTAAATTTACTCCAAAAACAGGCCAAAATCTCTTTGAACTGGGTATCATCTAACAAGGTTGAATTAAAATGCCAATAGGCGCTATTTGGTTTAACAGAATTAATGGATAATATATATCCCATTAAACTATGGTCTGAAAAACCAACCGGAGAGATAGAACATCTTTTAAAAATACTCATATGGTGTTTAAAAACATAAAGCTTGTCTAATCTTGCTAGTGATAGCAAGTTATCCCGTGCATGTACCCATGTATATTGCCTAATATCTTTGTTGAAATGTCTCCACACATCACACAAATCATGCATTTCAATCATTTGAATAAGCCTTCTGCGTGATGGCATATGCGGCTCAATATGATTCCTGTCTAGACTACTTTCCGCACAATTAAAATCACCTCCTAAAAACAAGTATTCTTCCTATTTATACTCCTCCAAAAGTGTTACAAAGAGTGTCTAAAAAAACCATTCTTTGTGTTGGTTGGGTTGGGGCATAAATACAAATAAAAATCAATGCATATTTTTCAAAGTTCACAATCACTTTTAAGATCCTTCCTTTTATAATTTCTTCCATTTTAAAAGAAACGGGAACAAACTTTTTATCAAACAAAATACCAACTCCACCAATTAGGGAAGTGTTATGGCTTAAAAAGGACAAACCATCCATTCTTTAAGCCATTCTACAGCATTCTTTTCGTTTCTGTGGGTCTCTTGTTGTATAAATAAAACATCAATTTTTTTGTCTCATTAACTCATATATTTCCAATCTTTTCCTCACCTCTCTGGCCCTATTCACATTTAAAGAGGCAATGTGGATATCACCCATTGTGATGGATAAGATTAACCATAAAAAACTGAGTAAGAGACAGTCCTGGGTTTCTCAGGTATTTTAGCTCTTTTCACGCTATCTTCCCATTTTAGTATTTTCCAGTGATATGCTATGTATATGTATTCGTATTTTTACGCTCGATTGTGTTGACTCAGAACACGCAACTCTCTGTGTCTCTGAAGTGGCTTGCACTTGTTGCTAAACCAACGCATCTGTTGATATAGACTAGTGTATTTGAATATTAAAAAGATTTTTTTTTTATGAATTAAATGAATTAAGTAGCTATAACCTACTCTTTACTGGTAAATATTACAGTAAACAAACATCACAGACAATGGCAGACCATTTTTTTCAGACGTTAAATTTTTTGTAATATGTATTGTCTCTCAGTTTTTTTAAAGAGACACTGCCCCTCTTTCCTCCTTCTTGGCAGCCTACATTTAGAATAATAGATTTGATTAACATTAATGATGAAAAAGGTTAAAAAATCGTTATTGTTTGGATTGTTTTTCCTGCTGTCGAGCCACAGCCATTCACTAAATCAGTGTTTACCAACCTTTTTTCAGTCATGGCACCCTTTGAAAATTTTCTAATTTTGTGACACCCCCATACATATGTTACACTAGGGGTGTAAATGCTCACGGCTCGGTTTGTATCATGGTTTTAGGTTCACGGTTTCAGTACGGTTTGGTATTTGGTGGTGGTGGCTGAGGAGATTCCCCCCTTCTATATGTAAAGCGCTTCGGGTGTCTAGAAAAGCGCTATAACAATTTAATTAATTATTGTTATTTGCCATGCTCAGGGAAAGAAAGAACTACTGTCAAATAAAAATAAAGAAAATAAGAACAAAAAACTTAAATACAAGCAGCAGCACAAATAAATACTATTGAGCAAAGATACTAATAAAATAAACCATGCTTTTCAGATTTTTTCAGGTAGGTCTAACATTAGTTTTTAGGTAGAGCAATTGAATTAATAAATCAAATGTAAAATAACTGCACATGCAACTGTTTAAATTAAAGATCAATCCTTTTTAAAATTACAAAAGCTATTCAATCAAGAGCAGTGAGTGACGTCCTTATCTTTTGTTTGACAGACAGCAGTAAAGGCTACTGCCCCTTTAAGACCTTATACAGGGATATGCTCGTCTTTCTCGACTGTATACAGTTCACTTAAGGCATCAGACTATGTCTGCTTGGATACTCATCAAGATCGACATGTTGATATACTTTTTGTGTGAGTTTGTCCGTTCAAGCGCAAGACTTAAAATAACTCAATATTTGCGCGCTGATAGACGTGCGCGCGCTTTTGGACGAGCGCACAGAGACAGCTTCTCACACTGCAGAGTTCTCATTCGCATCTTCTGGCGAATATACTGCATGGGTATAATATACCCATGGGTGATGATGGCGAAAATGACTGGTCATACGGCAGCACTCGCATGCATTGAACACAGTTTACAAAGATAGATCGTTTTGCCCACGCTGCGCGTAGTCGAGCAAAACACACGCTACCCATAGCAACGGGTTATGACAACGATATTTCAGACTGACAGAGACAAGATAAATATGGCTTTTCCACCATTTGTTACTGTTTTGTACACGTTGTTATATTAATTATAATTCAAATTCTGTTTTATTGGCCACAATATAGTAATGATTAATGTTGAGAGGGGCACTTTTGTTTCATTTTCAAAAAGGGCACGGGCTCAAACCCCCAAAGCCCTCCCCTCTGCTGCAGTGCACTTGCCTGGTGTGTGTAACGTGTCCATGGTACTGACTCCTGTCACACAATGCGGCGAAATCTCCAACAGGGCTTTAATAGTCTAACGTTACAGTGAATGAGAGTATGAGCCGAAACGAATGCACGTGCAGGCCATAGACATCCGTTAACATTAGTGTAAACATAGATGACGTCACGGGTTTTTCTATAAAATAAAGAACGTAGCCTTCGTATGTAGACCCAAGCAGTTTATATATTTTTAATACTTACTAAAATATATTTCATATTATTTTATTACTTTTGTATTAGTTGTTTGAAGAGTAAAAAAAGAAATTGGTCGGTCTTAATGCAAATTTACAACCGGCAAGTCGGTCGGACTAAAAGAAAAAAAATAAATAAATTTGAGTCGGCCCTAAACTGACAGGGTCGGTCGGGTTACGGCAAACAAGAATATTTTTAAGGATGGCCTAATTTCAACAAATCTTTTAAGATTTGGAAAATAATCAGCAATTTGTACACCTCTTAAACTTTTTGTTACTTTCAGAAAAGCCGTAATTTTTTCGGTGGTACAGTTATGACATGGCCACTCGCTCTGCGAACAACCTGAAACACTTGAATCAGAGGAATCACTCTCACTTTCAGCCTCATTTTCACTAGCCTGTTCTCTTGTTTTCCTAGCTTGTTTATTTACAGTGCATTCTTCTTTTTTCTTCCTCTTTTTTCTTTCTCTTCAGAGGTGTTTTAAATATCTCTTGATCTACTTCCATCAACAACTCACTACCTTCTTTATTTATATTTTCAGAAGCAGGATCAACAGCAGGAACGTCTCGGTTACGTATGTAACCCTCGTTCCCTGAAGAAGGGAACGGAGACGTACGTCAGAACTGAACCGACGAATGGGATCTTACTTTAGAGACCAATCCTACTTCGAGCATCTAACAACGAGCCAATGAAATTTGGCATGCGATCACGCATTCCACGCTCCGCCCCGCAGCGCGGGTATAAAACAGGAAGTGGAATGATAGATCAGCGCTTTTCCTGCTGAGGAGCCGAAAGGTGACCGAACTCCCAGCGGAAGCACAGCATCTGGCGACGGGACGTACGTCTCCGTTCCCTCCTTCAGGGAACAAGGGTTACATACGTAACCGAGACGTTCCCTTTCAGTCGGTCACGTTCGACGTACGTCAGAACTGAACCGACGAATGGGATCCCTATGGAAAACGCCAGGATGCTGGCCCTTCCAGCGTCCTGCTTGAGCACACTGTACCGTCTAGTATGGTACGGAAGTCAGGGCTCCAAGCAGGGAGTACAGTCACTGCTGTTTCTGCAAGACCCACTCAGAATGACTATTGGATAACGCCGGGAAAGCGTGCCTACCTCGAGAGAGAGGGTACGCTGCTGGGCCACGTCCTTCAGGGAAGGAGAGGTGGCAGAATACACATAAGGACTAACATGGCAGGGTAGTGCAACATATGGCAGTCTCTGGGGTGGTTCCAGCCTGATTGAAGGGGGGAAAGAACACGTCCAGAGACGACAGAGCGGGCTCTGTCGAGGGAAAGACACGGGGCTAGCCCGAAGGGTAGCTGGTACCGTGGAAGAATACACATATGGGGTTGCCGTGAGGGAACCGCTACATATGGAACCCAGCCTACAGCCACGTTTCACAAGCATACGGGTGCAGGCCTGGCGTCAGACGGTCCGCAACGTCTGACACCGGAGGGGTGACGGAGGAGCTCGACAGGGTTAGCCGGTTTCCCGGGGAACACAACTGGAGACAATAGACGCACGTATCCGGCCCAGAGGGCGGGAGTGGCGTTTCGCAAGCCGACACTTAGAACGGGCACTTAACGCTCCTGGCCACTGGGGGCGAGGATGCGGGAAGATACCGGCTCTACACGTAAGCTATAGAATCTAGCAAACGTGTTAGGTGTCGCCCAGCCCGCAGCTCTACCTATGTCTGTCAGCGAGGCGCCTTGAGCCAGCGCCCAGGAAGAAGCAACGCTCCGAGTGGAGTGTGCTCTTACACCGAACGGGCAAGGCACGTCTTGGGACTGGTAGGCCAAGACTATAGCATCCACTATCCAGTGGGCTAACCTCTGCTTGGAGACAGCCTTTCCCTTCTGCTGGCCTTCGTAACAGACGAAGAGTTGCTCTGAGGTCCGAAGGCTTCGGGTCCGGTCAACGTAAGCGCGAAGGGCGCGGACCGGACACAGCAAAGCCAGGGCTGGGTCTGCCTCCTCCGAAGGCAGCGCTTGCAGGTTCACCACCTGATCCCGGAAGGGAGTGGTAGGAACCTTGGGCACATATCCGGGCCGGGGTCTCAGGACAACGTGAGAGTTACCTGGCCCGAACTCTAGGCACGATTCGTTGACCGAAAGTGCATGCAGGTCCCCTACCCTCTTGATCGAGGCCAATGCCGTCAGGAGCACTGTCTTCATTGACAAGATCTTAAGCTCACAAGACGCCAAAGGCTTGAAGGGAGGGCTCTGAAGTGCTCTGAGCACTAGAGCTAAGTCCCAAGAAGGTATCGAGGATGGACGAGGAGGATTTAGTCTCCTCGCACCTCTGAGGAACCTGACGATTAGGTCGTGCTTCCCCACGGACTTACCTTCTACTACATCATGGTACGCTGCTATTGCCGCAGCATATACCTTCAGGGTGGAGGGAGACAGCCTTCTCTCCAACCCATCTTGCAGGAAGGAAAGCACGACACTGATCGAACAACTTCGGGGGTCTTCCCGGCGGGAAGCGCACCACTCAACGAACAGGTTCCACTTCAGAGCATAGAGGCGCCTCGTAGAGGGGGCTCTAGCTGAAGCGATGGTATCTACGACAGCTTGTGGTAGTCCATCTAGAACCTCCGTGTCCCGTCCAGGGACCAGACATGAAGATTCCAGAGGTCTGGACACGGGTGCCATAGCGTGCCCCGTCCCTGAGAAAGAAGGTCCTTCCTCAGGGGAATCGTCCAAGGAGGGGCTGTCGCGAGGAGTGTGAGTTCTGGGAACCAGGTCCGGTTGGGCCAATACGGTGCAACTAACAAGACCTGCTCCTCGTCCTCCCTGACCTTGCACAGAGTCTGTGCAAGAAGGCTCACTGGGGGAAACGCATACTTGCGTAGGTCCCGGGGCCAGCTGTGCGCCAGTGCATCTGTGCCGAGGGTACCCCCGGTCAGGGAATAGTACCACTGGCAATGGGTCGAGTCCGGAGAGGCAAACAGGTCGACCTGTGCGGCTCCGAACTGGTCCCATATCAGCTGGACCGCCTGGGGGTGGAGTCGCCACTCTCCTGGAGGTGTCGGCTGACGAGAGAGCTCGTCGGCTGTCTGGTTCAGCACACCAGGGACACGAATGGCCCGAAGCGACCTCAGCTGCTTCTGACTCCACAGGAGGAGGTGGCGGGCGAGTTGGAGCAAACGACGGGAGCGTAGACCACCCTGACGGTTGATGTACGCAACGGCCGTGGTGCTGTCCGTACGGACCAGTACATGCTTGCCACACAGCGGCCCCTTGAGGCGGCGGAGTGCCAAGTGTACTGCCAGTAACTCGAGGCAATTGATATGCCAATGCAATTGCGGCCCCGTCCACAGACCAGCAACTGCATGCCCGTTGTACGTGGCCCCCCAGCCGGTGGCGGAGGCATCCGTGAATAGCACAGCATGCCTGGACACTTGTTCTAGGGGCACCCCGGCCCGGAGAAACGAAGTGTTGGACCACGGGCTGAAGGTTTGGCGGTAGTAAGGAGTCACTGGGACCCGGTACTGACCGCTCTGCCACGCCCACCTCGGGACTCGGCCATTGAGCCAGTGTTGAAGCGGTCTCATATGAAGCAATCCGAGCGGCGTGACCGCGGCTGCAGATGCCATATGCCCCAGGAGCCTCTGAAAGAATTTCAGTGGGACCGCTGTCCTGCTCTTGAAAATATTCAAGCAGTTCAACACCGACTGGACTTGCTCCTCGGAGAGGCGCGCAGTCCGGTTGACCGAGTCCAGCTCCATACCGAGATAAGAGATCCTCTGTGTAGGACAGAGTTTGCTCTTCTCTCGGATGACCCGAAGGCCCAACTGGCTGAGGTGACTGAGCACCAAGTCCCTGTGTTCGCACAACTGGTCCTTCGACTGGGCTAGGATCAGCCAATCGTCGAGGTAGTTGAGAATCCGAACGCCGCGTTCTCAGAGCGGAACAATGGCTGCCTCCGCGACCTTCGTAAAGACGCGGGGCGACAGGGACAGCCCGAAGGGCAGGACCTTGTACTGATATGCTTTCCCCTCGACACCAAACGTAGGAATGGTCTGTGTTGAGGGAGAAAGACACACGGAAGTACGCATCCTTCAGGTCGATCGCTGCAAACCAATCCTGGGGACGGATGCATTGGAAAATGCATTTCTGCATCAACATCCTGAACGGGAGCTTGTGCAGGGCCCGATTCAGAACTCGCAGGTCCAGGATTGGTCGTAACCCACCCCCTTCTTGGGCACAATGAAGTAGGGGCTGTAGAACCCCGTCTTCATATCGGCTGGAGGAACCGGCTCGATCGCGTCCTTCGCCAGTAGGACCTCGATCTCTGACCTCAAGACCTGAGCATCGCTGCTTCGCACGGAGGTGAAGAGGATGCCCCTGTACTTGGGCTGCCGGCGCGCGAACTGAATCGCGTAGCCGAGTCTGATGGTACGGATGAGCCAGCGAGACGGCCCGGGGAGACCTAGCCAGGCCCCCAGAGACCGTGCAAGCGGGACCAACCGCACCACAGACGTGCCCGGGGTGGGGCAGCGAAGCGGAGTACTCTGGCCCGACTCGGGAGGCCCGGAGGCGGCCCGAAGTGTTGCCTGAGCACTCCTGGTTTGGACAGAGAGTGGGTGAGAAGGCCCGGAGGCGTCCTCGGAGCCCACTCTGCTGCCCACTGCCCGGAAGCAGGGAAGTGAAGCACTCAGCCCCGACCCGGGAGGCCCGTGGGCGGCCCGGAGTGTTGACTGAGTGCTCACGAGAGAGGAAGTGTGTGGGTGAGAAGGCCCGGGGGCGTCCTCGAGGCCCACACAACTGCCCCCTGGCGACGGGAGGGTAGGAAAGGAGTGACAAGGCCCGTGGGCGTCGCACACTGCCAACCCAGAGAGAGAGGAAACTGCTCTTAAAATGTGGGTACCGCTGGACTCCGGAGAGCCAGTGGCAGAACCGAAACCAGTCAGGGCCCCCCGGTCCTCCTCCGGGGGGGTGGGGGAAGGATGCGAACATCGTCTCCCCCGAGCAGCTCCTGCTCTCCCCTAGCCGGCCCGTCTCAGGGCCGCGTCCCCTTGCGCTTGCCTGCCGGTTAGCGGGCCCTGGACGGGTTGGGCGTCCCTCGCGTCCGGCACCCTGCTCCTCCGGTGGAGGCGGATGCAGGAGGGGATGCCCTCGGCGACGAGCCGGCAGAGGCGCTGCGACCGACGACCGAGCGACTGACGCGCCGTATCACCCGCACTGGCAGACTCTCTCACTCAACACTCTTTGACTCGTAGTCAGACACTCTTCGTAGGAAACAGTAAGCACTGCTCGGCTCCGAAGTAGAAAGCGCTGATCTATCATTCCACTTCCTGTTTTTCCACGGAGCGTGGAATGCGTGATCGCATGCCAAATTTCATTGGCTCGTTGTTAGATGCTCGAAGTAGGATTGGTCTCTAAAGTAAGATCCCATTCGTCGGTTCAGTTCTGACGTACGTCGAACGTGACCGACTGAAAGGGAATCTGATTTACTGAGCCTAACTCAGACTTTTCACCTTTTTCATTCACATTAGACTCAGATATCTCAGAGCTTAATCGCTTATTTCCATGCTCTTCACCAACAATTTCTCCATCTCTAGTCTCAACAGACTCTTCTTGATGAACACCTAACGTTACCTCAGTTGGATTTAGATTGACGGCATCAACCGAATCAACAGCTTCAGGCTGTGCACCCGACGGCCCGGGTTTACTAACATTCGCACTGTTGTTGGGACAAGCACGAATCTGATGACCGGTATTTCCACAACCAAAACACCTCATGTCTGTCGACACAAAAACTGTGTAATCAAAGTCATCTATTCTGAATTTAAAATTCAGATCAAGTTCATTCCCATTTTTTAAAATCATGTAGGTAAATCTCCTAAAAGAAACGACATGTTTCAACAGTTCCGATTTATTACCTATTGCGATCTTTTTAACTGGTGAGACAACTTTGCCAAAGCGTGAAAGCTCTTTTACTAGCACCTCATCTTTAATAAAAGGTGGAACATTTGACAATGTTACCTTCTTAGCTGGTGTAGAAAGGGGAAGTACCGGCACAAACGTACCCTTTAATTCAATGCCCCTTTCCACTACTTCATTTGCCTTTTCGACCGAATTTTTAAAAAATACCACTGCATTGTTAATTGTTAAGCAGCTAAAATTGATTTATGTCCAATCACATTGCCAGCCGCTAAACTACATTCCTCTACACTGCCTACAGACACTATTTTAATTCCATGCCGACGCGTGAGGGAATCTAGAACACCTGCATGCGCCGCCATGGTGTTTGTCATGTTTTGACAATAAAGGATAGTTAGTAGTAGTAGTCTATTTTCTACATATTTCACTCAGGAGCAAAAATATGCCTTTAAACTTAAAGAAATAAAGATTTTACATTTATCGTGATATTTATTGATATCTACTGATATTTTGGGCCATATCGCCCAGCCCTAGTCATAACTACATCTCTGATATATATAACAAACGAAACAGTTTGAAAATCGGTTGAAAATTGACCAAGTTATGGTTATTTAAAAGTACATGCACCATTAAAACACACTGTTACAAGTGAGCGAGCTGCCTGTGACAAGATGTCCGCCAGTTGAGGACGGCGACCACCATTGGCACAACAGCGTGCATGAGACATCTAGCCTTTATTATGAATATTAATGAGCAATGTCTTTTCTCAGTCTAGAAGGCACCAAATTCAAAAATAATTTCACATTTCTACTGCATTGATGACCCAGTTTAAATACAGATTCATCTTCCCAGCGTATAACCAGTCCGCAGAAGTGTGAATGTGTGCCGGGGAGACAAACTGAATGGGGCAGTTTGCACCTCTAAACAATAGAGGCAATAGACTGAATGAAAGCTGAGAAGACATGGCAATAAACATCAGTTGATATTTCAGCGATATCTCAAAATAAAATCACATGAAACAATCTTGTAAAACATTTAATAAAATTCAGAGTTTTAGACTTATCATCTTCAGATCTGAAATATAACATGGTCAGACTTGTGGCTTTAGCTGTAGTGCATTTCTAGATTTCTCCAAGGCCCACTTCCATTTTATTTTCATAAAGATATTTCATACAAATACATTTCTAATAACTTTACAAAACTTTGAAGCTTATTATAGCTTTTTTTGATTATACAAAATATTATCATTTTGACTTTACAGTAAACTGCCAGGTGTCTGCTTTCAAATGAGACCATAATTATGCTTTTAGTGCAAAGGATTCACAAACTGTATTTGTTTTAGTCTGAGTATGCATTTCTTAGGATTTTTTCAAAAGTTGGGATTTAGCTTAACAGGTTAAGAGTGCAGGGTGGAGGTGGAAAAACCTATGCAGTTCTGGCTCCTTTGGCGTTCCATATCTAAAGTAGTTCCATACTGACAAGTTTTACATGCACATCTGGGATTGATCCCAGGAAAGCATGGCTGTTGACTCTGAATCTGATTCAGCAAAGCACACACCATTACAGTGGGCTCAGCATCATCTTCATTCCCAGAGCCCAACAGCCCTCTCTCCGATGCAGCGATTGACATCTGACCCTCAGCTGGAACCCTGAATGAAATGCTAGGTTCCCACATAAGAAGGACCAGCAATTCCATCCAAAAGCTGCACAGCTTGCAGTGCGCTAGAGGGGGAGGAGCCCTAGGGAGTTGGTTCCCTGAAGAAGCCCCACCCAGCTCAGGTCACCCCAGCCATTACACCAAAGTACACCTCTCCTGTTGGCCACCAGGGAGGGCACTACAACGGGAAATAGGCCAGGGGACAGCACACAGAGCGGCGAGCGAATGCTGGGTTGCCGTGAAAATGCGCGCTGCAGCTTAGCCGCTTGGCACACGACACGCAGAGAAGCGAGAGGACCGTCCAGGTTTCCCCGGGTGGCAGCTCTCGCTGATCTCCACAGTCTCCCAGAGTGTCGAGCAGACCCACGGATGTGCTTTTCAACATGAGCCGTGGCTGGCCAACAACAAAGGGGCCTCAAGCTTCCCGGAGAAAGAAGAGTCACGACCGGCGTGCCGGCGTGGTCATGTTCTCATTTGAAAACATGAACCACCCACGAACGCAGTCTCAGCATACTGCCCAGACATGTGAAACAGTGCTCGTGGCCGTCAGTGAGGACAGGGAACAACTGCAACCAGCAACACACAGGTAGATTGTCATCTTTAAAAAGACGCAAGCTCATCTGTGTAGCTTTTTTAGGGGAAATGCTCTCTGGGGTGTTGAAGCACACAGGGGATAGTCGTAGCGACACAGACAGGGAATGTGTGCAGCCTGTCGTGCTGCCTCTTTCTCATACAAGGCGATCTCTTACTAGTCAGGAAAACGGCTTTTTAGCGCTCTAAACAGCGCACCGGACCAGCTGTGAGAACAGCCTTTTGTTTTTGCTCAATAAAACAAAATAGAAAGAGAAGAGAGAAATTCGACCCTGCTGCAATGCCGTCACTCCAACACCAAACGAGGAGAGATCCACCCAAAGAGCTTGACTCGTTATGTTAACACACAGTTGTAGAGAGTGATTTCAGGACAATCCATTCACCACTCGACTCCGAGGCAAAAGGCTAATTTGATGCAAGCACGTGTGCCTCATTTATACCCGCGCTGTGTGGCATGAGCACCTGGTGCAATCATTGCATGCCAATGTGCATTGGCTCGTTTAGTTACACTCGAAGTAGACTGGCTCTCGCAAGCGAGATTCCTATTCATCTGTACTCCGACGTGGCATCGAGAGTGACCGACTGAATGGGAACACTGGGTCTAAAACGAAATTATAGTTTTAAATTAAAAAAAGGATGTAGATAGGCTTATATTAAAATAAAAAGTGCAACTCCTCTGGAAGCTAAGCAAGCTACTTTTTTTCCCTTACGTGTAACCTAGCGCGGATGAGTCCTTATTTGGGTTAGTAAAATAACGAAATTATAATTTTAAAGTAGAAAATAGTATTTATCTAACGAGATAAAATACAGAGTAGCCTATAGTAAGTTATATATTTGTATACAAATCTAAAAAATGTCATTGTCCATCACAATAAAGTGAACAATATGAAAAAAATATGAAGGCTGCATGTTTTTTTTTCTGCGATGGCGGTGACGATCTCAGACCCGCGGTAGGCGGCACGTGACCGCGGTATTGCGGTAAAACTGTAACCGTCCCAGCCCTAATCAGGACTCCATACGGTGAATAATCTCCAAACGTTATCCCTAATCCTGTTATCTTCCTTTCCAGCATCTTTACTGATCCTTTTGCATTATGTGCAATAAAGGTTTAACCAACTTTTCTTTCACTGCTGGAGTCCTGAATTATTTTTGTTTGCCTATTTTTGATCAGTCCAGAATTCCGTTGCAAACAGCACTGGAGCCTCTATTGGTCGACTACTGGTGAGTTTATCTATTACTAATAATGATTACAGTCAGCAACTAGATAAATCAGAACCATCACAGACCAGAATCTAATCTATATATAATAAACATATTAGCTAATAATAATGTACAGTTGTCACCCAGAAGTTAAGATATTATTTAATATCAATCAAAAATTAATAATAATAATAATCTTCATTAATCCATTTAATGTCTTTTGATTAGTGTAATTCCATTTTCTAAACTTGGCTGACTGCTTCATTTCCATATTAAAATAATGAAAAGGCACGTCATGAGCCCTTTAAGACTCTGAGCTTGTTATTTAGGAGAAAACCTTTCATTTAGCAAATGGTGCTGATTCATTATTAATCATGATTCTTCATCAGTGAATAATTAACACTCACAGAGCTTTTCTGCAGTTGCTCACAGCTGGTATCAGTCTTCTTCTGCCCTCATCTGATGTGTTGTATTTCCTGAGGTCCAGCTCATCCAGCGGCTCCTCTGAGATCTGAAGCATGTAGGCGATTGTTGAGCAGTGAGACAGAGAGAGATATGACTCTGAGTGTTTGTCTGATTTCACAAACTCCTGGATCTCTCTAGACAGAGTCTGATCTTTCACTTCCAGCAGACAGAGGAACAGATTGATGGACTGATCAGATGAGAGATAATTTAGTTTTAGATCTTCTTTGTATTTCAAATCAAGTTCATCTACATACAGTCCATTTATATCATCAATATTAAGATTTTTGATCTTCTGTTGAATGTACTGTGTGATTCTCCTGATGTCCTCTGAGCTTTCCACTGTGTGTGTCAGTAGATCCTGTAAGAGTCTCTGATTGGACTCCAGAGAGATGCCCAGCAGGAACCGCAGGAACAGATCCAGCCGTCCATTCTCACTCCTGAGGGCTTTATTTACTGCTGATGTTAGTAGATCATACAGAGAGTCTTCACCAGACCAGTACGATGACAGAGAGACTTCATCTGATTCTTCATCAGACCAGTAAGATCTGAATTCATACAGTAGTTTATTCTTCTTGATCACATGTGAGTAAAACTCATAGAAAGCAGCGAGAAATTCCTGGAAGCTCAGATGAATGAAGCTGTAGACTTTCCTCTGATGAATCACAGATTCCTCCTTAAAGATCTCAGTGCAGATCCCAGAATACACTGCGCCGTCAGTGACGTCTATGCTGCTCTCTCTCAGGTCCTCCTCATAGAACATCACATTGCCCTTCATCAGCTGTTTGAAAGCCACTTCAGCAAGTTTCACAATCACTTCTCTGTTGGACGGCAGGAGTTTCTCTGGATCTCTCTCTTCATACTTCTGATTCCTCATGTTGATCTGAATTAGCAGGAAGTGGATGTACATTTCAGTCAAGGTTTGAGGGATTTCTGCGCTCAGATCTTCTTCCAGGAGCTTTTGAAGCACAGTGGATGAGATCCAGCAGAAGACGGGTATGTGGCACATGATGTGGAGGCTTCTTGCTCTTCTGATGTGGGAGATGATTCTGTTGGCTTGATGCTCGTCCCTGATTCTCTTCCTGAAATATTCCTCCTTCTGAGGCTCATTGAATCCCTGAATCTCTGTCAGACGGTGGATGTATTCGGAGGGGATCAGATTGGCTGATGCTGGTCTGGAGGTGATCCAGATGAGAGCCGAGGGAAGCAGCTCTCCTTTCATGACCTTTGACATCAACACATCCACTGATGAAGTCTCAGTCACATCAGAAACTTCCTGATCGTCTGGAAACCTCAGTGTGATTCTGCTTTCATCCAGACCATCAAAGATGAACACAACTTTACACTGCTCATAAATCCTTGAGTCCAGATCGTGAAGTTCAGGATGAAAGTCCAGCAGAAGTCTGTGAAGACTGTACTGATGATCTCGGATCAAGTTCAGCTCTCGAAATGGAAGCACAAACATGAAATCTACATCCTGATTGGCTCGTCCCTCGGCCCAGTCCAGAATGAACTTCTGCACAGAGACGGTTTTTCCGATTCCAGCGATGCCTTTAGTAAGAACAGTCTTGATCTGCTGTCTCTCCTCACGTCCTGGTTCAGCTGAGGCTGTAAAGATGTCATTGCAGTCGATTGGATTGTCTTGTGAGTGTTTTGTTCTGGCTGTTTTCTCCATCTGTAAAACCTCATGTTCTTCATTCACTCCTTCTCTCTCTCCCTCTATGATGTAGAGCTGTGTGTAGATCCTGTTCAGGAGGGCTTCATTCTCCTGGAGTTTCAGTCCCTCAAATATTCTCTCATACTTGTTCTTCATGCTGGTTTTGTGCTGGTCTTTGACTCTCTGGAGCTCATCATTCATTGGTTGATTGTGTTTATTCAGGGACGGCGTAACGCTGGTGAAAGTGTTGATCAGACGAGAGACTGAGGCGGCTCCTCCAGAGATGCTTCGCTCTCCATATACTCTGCTGAAATAAGGAGAACAGATTACTAAATATGAAAAATAAATAAAAATCTTAATCAATACTGATCTTAATCTTGTATTTTCCGTGTAATTAATGCATTAATGTCAGTTTCAGTTTAACACTTTTCACATTGCACACTGATCCAAAGCACTTCACAGAAAACAGAAGCAGAAAAACACAGAGAAAAGGAAAACCGTGTCTTTCAATCCTCCAGCGAGCAGCTCAAGGTGACAGAGACCAGGAACAAACTCACTAAGAGCTTTAAAAGATGATGACGAAACCAAATCCTCATCCTCAATCTGACCCCAGAGATTCTGTTAGACAAGTTTTCTATCTCTGGACATTGGGATCAAAGTTCATTTCACCAACTTCATCTTTATTACTATTTATACTTCATATTTATATTGTTCATCACTGATATTAGGAGGATTTATGGATCGGTCTGGGTTTTGCATATCATCTCTGACTCATTCTCTTCCTGGAGATACTGAGAAAACACAGCAAAACTATTGCTGCTTCTTTATCTCAGCTCATGTTTATTTTGAACAGTGCCCTGTCACTTTAACTGAGTGTGAAATAGACTCTGTGCTGAACTCAGAGCTGCTGCTAACATGAGCGCTGAAAATACACATGCTTACGGGTCAATGACGTGACGCCTACATTTTCTGTCTATAAGCATTTTTTTTTCAGTTAAAAATTGGTTTAAATGCATAAAACAATACCATACATACTGTAGTACCTCTCTCATGTATGTACTCACTTTCATTTTTCAAAAATCATTAGTTATTTGTAATTTTTCTGTTATTTAAAGGGTCAGAACATTATGTGGTGTGACCGTCTGGCCATAACTTCTGTTTTGGAAACATCTTTAAAAATAACTCTACTACATGTATTCAAATTTATTTTCTACACTATTTGGCATGATTTCCAAAGTGTTTTGTAATCTTGCACAAAATTGCAAAGCATTTGTTTTTTATTTATTTCATAATATACAAACAAACATTGTCCAATGATTTCCTTTTTATGAAATATCATGAGGTGCGACCATCAAGAAACTATCCTTTTTTGGACTTTTATGTTGAAATCCAACTAAGGACAGGAAGTTGTGTCATAAACCAATTTGCCAAGGACTCATTGAAGCAGCGAGTGTGTTTGTAACTCTCTCTCAAATTTGGAAAAAAATAACCTTTTTAGCAGCTGGTATGCAGTTTCCACATTTGGATATCATGTGGTGCGACCTTAACAAAACAATGAGTATTAAGCCATTTCTACTATATATATATATTTCTACTCTATATATTTTTATTGTAAATTTCATAGTGAACTTTTGTAGGAATCTAGCTTGTTTTGTTTAGGTGGCCAATTCTATGTGTCCCGAGCGCTCATCAGTGTCGCCCTGGAAACAAGGCCGTCACACCTGTGTACACTCATCACGGGCTGAGCCGTCACACCTGCGGATCATCAGCGGGCGGCTTCATAAAGCCGATAAACGACCAGAGAGGTGAGAGATGTCTCCAGAAGACTCAGCTAACTGTTGTCTCCATTTCCCCTAGAAAGCTGCGTGTGACAGCCAGCCCTCACGACGGAAGAAGGAGCACGGACCCACATCACCGCGAGCACTAAAGGGAGAGGAAGAGAAAAACACGCCGAGCACCGAGCACTCTACACGCCGCACTTTCACTTTCATTACCTCTGTCACGAATAAAATCCACCCTTCGGGGAATTAACCTGCCATTCTGTGTTGTGTGCTTCTTCACCCCATCACAATATATATATATATATATATATATATATATATATATATATATATAATGGAAAACACTCTGCAGTGGTCGCACACATGATATTTTACATATATATACAGTAGCGTACCGCGGGTTTTCAGTCAGGGCCTTCACTAATGATCAACACACCCCACGCGGTCGTCATAACAACCCCCCCCCCCCCACACACACACACACACACACTCAAGAAATACAATAATACACTCTACCCAATGCTGTTACAAACCTCACTTTCAACGTGTTTGTTGGGAAGGGGCCAAGCAAAAAGTATATGCGAGACCAAAAGGCAATTTGACTATTTATTGATGATACCACTGCACTCACGTGTCACCGTTTAGGCAAATGGTGAAATGAATCAAAATCAGCTCACTGGCACAAATACTCTTAAACAAACAAAAACAAGGACCAACAAGAACATCAAAATAAACAGAAAAAACGCCGCTTGTTAGCTAACATTACCGGCTTGACATCAGGAACGATCATTCAAACACAGCCTGTCATCCGCGGCGGCCATTGCTCATTTCACATAGATCCCTCACAACCCGCGAAAAGTTCAAACAGCTGATGACATCAGCGGAGGGTAGCGCACCGACACATCGCTGGGCCTCTGGGCCGTTCTATCACTACACATCAAAATTTGATTGGCTGATGACCCACGTCAGTCAAAGCTATGGACCAATGGAAAATAGCAGCTTCAATGGAAGGCAAGCTATTCTTCTACAGCCTCACAAAAAATAAATACATTCTTTCTAGAAACATAATCGTTACACACACATATATACAGTACCCTCCACAATTATTGGCACCCCTGTTTAAGATGTGGTCGTGGACTTCCAAAAATTCTAATTTTTTTTTAAACAACATAGAACCAAAATGCAAAAAAGGAGAAAAATCCTACCTTTCGTTTAAGTACATTACCTTGGTGGTAAAAAAAATCACAGATTTGGAAAGAAAAAAAACCTTGAAATCATGTGTCCCACAATTATTGGCACCCCTGATGTTAATACTTTGTTCCACCCCCTTTTGCCAACAAGAGATCACCTTATCTTCTCCTATGATATTTCACAAGATTGGAGAATACAGAGAGAGGGATCTTTGACTATTCTTCTTTGCACAGTCTTTCTAGATCATAGTGTCCTGGGTCGTCTCTCATGCACTCTCCTCTTTAGCTCGCCCCACAGGTTTTCGATTGGGTTGAGGTCTGGGGACTGAGATGGCCATGGGAGGACCTTGAGTTCTTGACTGCTGAACCATTTTTGTGTAGATTTTGCCACGTTTTGGATCATTATCCTGGTGATGACGACCCATCTTCAGCTTTCTGGCAGAGGCCATCAGGTTTTTATTTAAAATGTCCTGGTAGTTCAAAGCATTCATAATGCCATGCACCCTAACACGGTTCCCAGGGCCTTTGGAAGAGAAACAGGCCCACAGCATCACAGATCCTCCACCATGCTTCACGGTGGGCATGAGGTGCTTTTCGGCATACTAATCTTTTGTTTTACGCCAGACCCACTTAGAGTGTCTGTTGCCAAAAAGCTCAATCTTAGTCTCATCTGACCAAAGCACAAGATCCCAGTTGAAGTCCCAGTACCCCTTAGCAAACTCCAGACGTTTACGCTTGTGAGTGTTAGTGAGAAAAGGCTTTTTCCTTACATGCCTCCCAAACAGCTTGTTGGCATGTAGAGAGCGTCTGATGGCTGTTTTGGAGACTTTGTGACCCCAAGATTCCACTCTGATGCAATTCTGTGACAGTGAGCTTAGGACATTTTTTTACTTCTCTTCCCATCTACCTCACTATGCGTTGTGGCCAGATAACCTTGGGATCTCTTCCAGCCTTGCTTGTCACTGTTTAGTTGTTTTAAACTTCTTAATGATTCCTCCGACTATAGATACGGGGAAGTTAAGGCGAGTGGCTATTTTCTTGTAGCCATTGCCTGACTTATGAAGGTCGACACACATCTGCCTTTCTTGAATGGTGTGTTTTCTTGTCTTTGCCATGTTGACAAATGGGTAAGAGAATTAGGCCTCTGTGTCACATCATATTTATACCCCAGGGAAGCAGGAACTCATGAATTACTAATTAAAATGTCCAGGATACCCTAACCAACTTTAGCAACTACAGAAAAATATATATTTAGAAAAAAATAAATTACCTTTTTCAGAGGAATTGTTAGGTGTGCCAATAATTGTGGGACACATAGGCAGCGTGTCGGCTTATTTGGAAAGACCAGAGTATCTTGTCAGGAGAATAGGAAGGTGTGTTAAAAAATGCAGTAGCATGATAACTGTCAAGTTTAATTAAATGTTTGTTCACAAGAAGGCCACAAGTGTGACCCTGGAGCCCTGCCTTTAAAGTTGTCCAAATTAAGCCCTTAGCAATTAGGGCTGTCAACAAATATTCTAAATTCAGATATATTTTTGAATCATTAAAAAAAAAAAAAAGCGGAAAAAAAACCTGCCGCGGTAGTAGAGGCGTGGCTGTCTGCTTTGCCAGAGAGCACGCATGCGTGCATGGGGGTTAAGGGACAGGTCTCAGGAGTCACTGCTGAAAGCTGACGCGTCTTGCAGTGAAGATGGCAGAAAGTGCAGAGCCCAACTCAACCGCAGCAGGGAAAGAGATTTAACTCCATAATCTAAAGCCATGTCTGGAAGTACGTTGGATTTTGGTCGGTAGGAGGCAAAATTGTTGAGCCGAGAGATAAAGTTATATGCAAGCGATGTAAGATACAGGTAGCGTACCACGCCTCATTTTAATTAACTTTAGACAGAAACACTACTGAAGTGTAGGCTACTGTACTGACTGAAGAGATATCGTATGAATAAAGGATAATGAACTGCTAACACTGGTGTGATCATTTACCATTTCATGTCAAGGAAAAGTTCCATGTTTAGCACAGCACAGCTCGCTCGCAGCGTTCAATATGCTGTAAAACTTAGATTAATATTAATAATATTTGTTTCAATCACTGAATGAAGCCTGCTATATTTGGGACAAGAGTCGCAAGTCTCGCGATCTTATATTGCTTGCACAAAACTCTTGATCAGCACTCAGTTTGTTCATTTAAACTGTTATGCGCAGTGAGGGCAAGAGAGAGAGAGAGAGAGAGAGAGAGAGAGAGAGAGAGAGAGAGGTCTGCAGTCTTGGCCATTAGTTAATCTACTTGTTTTTGTGTAAGTAATACACTGTCAAATATGTCTAAACTTAAACAGACTACCTATAAAAGTATTTAATGTCTCTTTGTATTAATTTGTCCTGTTATTGACGTAATGCCGTCATTGACAAAATGCTCACCCAGATATTTGAATAGTTCAAATATTCATGTTTGTTTTAGAGGGAATATGCAAACGTCATTTTTAAGCAAATTTGAATGAATGAAATCAAATTTATTACTTTTACATCGTCTCTGTTATCAATTAAATGAAATGCTGCACTTGTTTGAAATTTGATTTTTATAAAATAATTATAAAATGTTTCATGTTCATTAAAATTCTGTGAAAATAATAAAATATGGTTTAAATAAATAAAAAAATGTATGAAATGTATTGTTTATTGATATCTTTAAATATATTTTGACTTCATGTCATTTGGAGCAACCAATAATAGCAATAACTGTATTAAATAAAAATAAAAAAATATCTAATTTCCATGGCTGAAATAGGAATCACTGATACAGAATGCTTCAGTGAATTATATTTTTAAAACATTTTTTTCAGTTTTATGCAATTTATAAAAAAAATAAGTCTGTAAACTACATTTAAGAATTAAAAAACACTGAAAAAGACTCTGAAATTAAAAAACAAAAATGTCAGTCAACTTTTGCAAAAACTCAAAAGAAATGCAAATACTTTGTTTATAAATACTTTAATTACTGAGAACTTGTAAAACAAAATGTTAAGCATGTTAAGAAAATAAATGAATTTTAAGATAAATCATGGTCGCACCGCATGACATGTTTTAAAGGTCCACTGAAATCAAAATTGAAGTTGTTTAGTCTTTTAGTATGACTGTGTTAGCCTTAAAGTTATGAATAAGCTGGTGTGTGTTCCAAAACTATGACAAAATTTGCATTTAGGAGATATAAGCATTCAAAACTCACTGTCTCTCACTTCCTTTAAAACGAATCTCAGATTTTGATGACATCATCGCAGACTTCACTTTCTCGTCAAATCTTCTGTCCAATCAAAATGCTCTCTAGAATCTAAAGCCCGCCCCCTACACTGCTGAAGCTGCGGCTGAAATCAGTCAGTTTTTAACACATTTACTCATTTCTACATGATGAACAGAACATAGCACACTATATATCTGATAGGAAACGATTCAGTGTAAATATGCTTTTAGTTGAGGCGAAGGAAGTTTGGATTCACATTAGTTTCACACACACATAGTCTAGACCACAGCCGTTGATTAGAGACATGAGCACAGCGCGGATCATATCCGCGAGTCGGCACAAACAACAAACATATCGACCCATTTGAATTCTGTATTTCAAAGCGATATGGAGGAGATTATGATGATAAACAGAGGAAACTGGCTTTACCAAACAGAAAGGCTCTAGTCACACTGACACGGTGTATTAACGAAACGCTATTGGCTGTTTCAAAAAGGGGGAGGAGCTTCTTACAGCTGGAGCCATTTCAGGGGAAGTCACGTGAACACACTGAATAATGCTGCGCGTTTCAAGGCACTTCAGCAGGCCTTTAAGGCTACGTCCAAATCATCTAGATGAAAAAACAATAAAATCACTTAATTTGACATTTTAATATGAATGTATGTGTACACAACGTTCTTAATGCTTGAACAATTGCAATAGATATTATTATTATTTTTTATTTTAAAATTGGCCAGTTGAAAATCCATATTCTTCATTGTCTGCTCACACATTCAGTGTCAACAGGCCTGTGCTGCAGTTCAGTGAATGTGTCCAGGTCTACATTAATTACTATTAATTACTGTCATTACAAGCATTAAGAATGTGTCTCACCTGGGGTCAGAGGTCACGGCTCCATCACTGAATTTAGGAGGATTATTCATGGATCTGTCACTCCTCACAGACGCACAGCTGGGGTCAGAGGTCACGGCTCCATCACTGAATTTAGGAGGATTATTCATGGATCTGTCACTCCTCACAGACGCACAGCTGGGGTCAGAGGTCACGGCTCCATCACTGAATTTAGGAGGATTATTCATGGATCTGTCACTCCTCACAGACACACAGCTGGGGTCAGAGGTCACGGCTCCATCACTGAATTTAGGAGGCTTATTCATGGATCTGTCACTCCTCACAGACACACAGCTGGGGTCAGAGGTCACGGCTCCATCACTGAATTTAGGAGGATTATTCATGGATCTGTCACTCCTCACAGACACACAGCTGGGGTCAGAGGTCACGGCTCCATCACTGGGTTCTGCAGATGAAGATCTCTCTCTGCTCTCCATAATGACAAACTGACCTCAGACCTGCACACAGAGAACAAATCACACATAACACTTTACTCAGTGGTGGCATTGGGGAAGGGCTAAGCTGGAGCCCTGAATGTTTTTATTACCAACCGCCATCACTGCATTTTTATGCGCATTAATATCATTAATCAAACAACAATGATAAATAGAAAACCAGCCCATGGTTGGATATAACTTCGGTTTTGCGGTATATGACGGTATTTTTTTCCCCTATGCATGACCAGGTGTTAACCATATTTTCTACTGATTGAAAGAGAAAATACTGCAGCAGATTGACTAGAATGCACTATTTAACTGTCATGATGAGCGAATATTGTAGAAAATTCCAGACTAGAGTTAATACAGAGTTTGCAAAAGCCCACAAAATGATGCTGTGGGGACACAACAACCAATAAAACACGGACCTGCAACACACTCATTACAGATGCATGAATATTAAAATATGACCACCAGATATTTTCATCAGTTTGCGTCTTCGGAGGAATATTTGTCCAGAGGCTAAAGGGTCAGTGTATATTTTGGCCATTCAAGTTTCTTTATAGACACGGGTATTCAAAAACAAAAAACGGCTCTTTTTTTTCTTCTTTTTTTAAACAAAACGAAAAACAAGAATTCAGCTTGATTTTTCATTGTTCGTTCAGAGGTGGAAAAATTAATAAACTGCTTGAATATTCCATTTCTAGACGTGGACTGAAATTATACGCCCCTTTCTGCTGATTGGTCAGCCGAAGATCAAACTATTCCGTTGTCAGTTCTTCTTCAGTTCCGCACAGCAGAATAATAGTCCAGGTACAGTACAGGCCTACAGATTCTTAATAAGTTTATTACAGCTACATTTCATCTTTTATTAATCAAACAACCAGACTAACGAATAGCTCGACACAACCCATACTCCCCAGGAAAAAAGAGCCTACACTGGACTTTCTTCTGTGTATAAATTCACATAGGCCTTCGCATCAGCTGGGTATGGGAGGATGACAGCGGTCCACCCAAGTTACCCAGTCTTTGAAAAATTGGTAATTAAGATATAAATTAATATAATTAGTTGTAAATTAAATATTTTAAACACTAATACAAAAAGGAACAAATAATGCATTGACTTGGGTATGGGCCTATAACGTATATGCGAGAACTGATAACTGACAACAATCATCATCATGGAAAAGAAAGTCATCAGCATGTCAAGAGAAGCAAATGGTATGGTCCGAAGATTCTACTGATTCTTCTCTTGCTCAGCGGTGACATACAGATGAATCCAGGACCATCAACAAACCAGCATATAACCGAGCCATTAAATGGATTGAGTGAGTGTAATCCAGGCTGGAATGTGAACTGTGGTGCAGAGATCAGTGGACAGAGATCATCAGGGAGTAAGCTGGGAGCTGTTGGGTGTTTGGCCAAACTCCCCCTGGATATCTTAAAGGATGAGCCTGTGCTTGAAACATCAGAGCTTTGTTCAGAGAGTTTTGGTGAGTCTAAACCATCCCTTATCTGTGAACAATATAATGTGTTGTCTGGAGTAAAGCAAACAAACCAACATGAAAACTCAAAGACAAAAAGAGCCTGTTACATCTGTGACTGTATTCTCGGATGTGTTGCTGTTTTTCTCTCTTCCCGTTGTTTTCCACTGTCTCTCCTCCTATTGTTTCTAATAGGTTGTTCCGCCCCAAATTGGACGTGACGTCAGAGAGCGCTGGTTGGTCGCGGCGGCCCTTTAAAAGAGGAGCGGAAGCGCGCCATCGAGAGAGGGAGAGAGCTAGAGACTGATCCGTGTGATTTTAGTCCTGTGCACTGTTGTAAAAACACAAGTTGTGAAATGGTGTTAGTGAATTACTAGTGAGTGAGCCGTTGGTGTTTTTCTTTTAATTTAAGTTACTCCCTCTCCTTTATTACTTGTTTTTGGTTACTTTAGTGGCGTGTGTGCCACGGTTATATTATTTGTTTGTCATTTATAAACCGTAGGGGCTAGGTGCCTTTTATTTTTGTTAAATACATTTTTTCTCCTGTTTATGTTTAGGTAGGGAGATAGGCAAGACATTGTATTTTTCTTTGGTTCTATTTTTCGTTTGACAGGGAATTTAGTTTCTCCTGGTATATTTAGTTGACTTTTTGTTGGTTATTTTGGCCTGGCCTAGCCCCGAAGTTATCCCTGAGTTTTGATTTACTTTTCATTGTTGACTTGTGGCAAAACTCATCTTTTTGTCCTCACAAAGAAATTAAAATCAGGAACCCGAGAACGTTCCTTTTAAACGTACTCTGTTTTGGGACTGTTTTTTTTTTATGTTCACCCCTGCACCCCTAGACCGGGGGTCGTAACAGAGCCATAAACCATGCTGCACAGAAACAGAAACAGTTTAAAATATTTCAGACTGTAAACCATGCCAGAGTAATTTGGGATTCAAGACTCAAACCAAAAGGTATTTTAGGTGGGCACCTGAATATCCGAAGTATTTTATCAAAGAGGGATCAAGTTGAGCATCTGCTTATTAACTCAAATCTAGACTTTTTAGCATTGAGTGAAACTTGGTTGTAGGGCTGAAACGATTCATCGAGTAACTCGAGTTAATCGAATCAAAAAAATCCTCGAGGCAAAATCACCTGCCTCGATGTTTCGCTTAGTCCATTTAACTACACACAGATATTGCAGAAAGACATTTTTTGTGTAAGGACTCGGAGTATGAGCGGATTGCGGTTATATCCGCGGTTCAGGTGCATAAACATCCCAAACATTGCAGGTGGATGACAGAAATCGTTAAAGGGGGGGTGAAATGCTGTTTCATGCATACTGATCTTTTTACACTGTTAAAGACATGGAATCCCATACTAAACATGGACAAAGTTTCAAAAGTTAAGGTGGACGTTTGATGGGAGTATTTCTTTGTCAAAAATACTACTTCCGGTTAGTCATAAGTTTCGGCAAGTTTTTTGCGATCATGCGTCCCCATTGACGTTAGTGGGGGCGGAATTTCCTTGTATGGGCCTTACGGACAATTCTACCGGAAGCGTGTGAGAGAGAGCGAGGGAGAGAGAGAGAGAGAGAGAGAGAGAGGGAGAGAGCGAAAGCAACAGGCTATGCCCATCAAAGCGCTCGTAGGCTGCGCTGCACAGGTAATGTGCACAATTAACAATGACATCAAAAAGTGCGTTTTTGGTTGCCAGACCAAGACAGTCCTGCACAGATTCCCCCAAAACCCCGCGGTAAGGCAACAGTGGATGTAATTTGCTTTTCCGGATCAGCAACTGAGTTGCGCGAATGTTTATATCTGTTCGCTGCATTTCGGTGCTGACTGTTTCATAAACAAGGCCCAGCATGACGCCGGATTTTCCAATAGCCTAATGCTGAAGGATGGAGCAGTCCCAACGTTAGAACCGCGGGCGGTGAGTTAGACTGCTTCAAATGTCTGTGTCTATGCTCATCAAGTAGCCCAAACATGATCACGTATAGTTACTATATATATTACTATATATAGAAATTGATCAATGGAGCATGCGATGTGTAGTGCGTGTACATTTGTTTAGCTGGCCACTATATGTGTAACTTTATGTTTGTGTATTGTAAAAGCACTCAACAATACACAAAGAGGGGGAAATATGTTGAACTAAATAAGCACGCTTCTTCATTCAAATGCGCTACTATTCCGTGTCTTTCTATGTAAACACTAACTTAACCTGTCTACACAAACCACGCGTAAACACACGTGCACAACTGCACTTCCCACATGTACACCTTCAAAGACAAAAATACGACGATATAATTCAAGTATAAATATGTAAATAACACAAGCCGCTAAGCATATTATATAGTTAGTGTATATCGTACCACATAGAGACGTCCTGCTCTAGTCGTTTTTGCTGCTGCTCCTGTTCAACTGCAGCCTCTGGGTCTGATTCCGGATCATAGATGTATGGCTGTATCTGATTAAAAGCCATATTTTTATTTTGAATAAAGTTTTTTCCCCGCTGTTAGGGATGACAGCTTTGCGACGCACTCGACGCACTTAACACAATAGCAGCGCGCTGCTGCACACGTCATTATTTAGCTCCGCTCACACGACACGCCCCCACCCGCTCGGCTTTTTTCGGAAAGACTCGGAACAGCGCATCTTTCTTATATAATTATAAAAAAAATAAAGACTTTTCGGAGATATGCAGGATGCAATGCTACTCTATAGGTACTCAAGATTGACATGACACTGACTGAAACTGAGTGTTTCACCCCCCCTTTAATATGTTGATTTTAATAAAGACGCTGAACTCTCATATCACGCTAAAACGCAATGAATGCGTGTCGTTCTTTAACTTTCGTTTCCGGCTCATGTCGAGATCAAACACCGCAATAATGCGCGAGAGAGAGAGAGCGGGCGGGCATCAGCACTGGTAATATCATTTAATATCGCTGTTTTTAAATGAAG
This sequence comes from Pseudorasbora parva, assembly GCF_024679245.1. NCBI lineage: Eukaryota > Metazoa > Chordata > Actinopteri > Cypriniformes > Gobionidae > Pseudorasbora > Pseudorasbora parva. Next base: position 2,743,907 of record NC_090196.1, read on the forward strand.
AAAACTGTGTGTTGAGCTTCAGGATGCGACCCTGAACATTTAAGTTTCATTTGCGGCAGTACACGCGTCAGCTGAGGAGATACGCGCGACTCCAAACACATGAACGCGATGGAGTTTGCAGCTTTGCACATGGATCACCGTCATTGTGATGTGTGTGAAATCTTTAATGAGACTTTATATATCCTACTTGATAATATCTTCGAAATGCACCATTAGATGTTCTCAATACTAGGCGCAACAAACATCAAAACAAGCTGTAACGCGCGCGAGTGTGTGTGTGTGTGTGATGAGCAGCGCTCGTGCTTTCAGAGCTCAGAGCTGCGTGCTTTCATTGATTTGTGTAATTTAAATGTCACACTTTAATCATATTTATAGCTACTAACTTAAAACAAGCTGTGTTACAATGATGAATGATTAGCTCAAAAGATCAGCATGTGTGATGTACTTTAACTGAATTAAACATATCTCGCGTTTGATCACGTTCTAGCGGTTATTCCTCCGTGTGATGTATAGGTTGTCGACCCTGGTTTATGTAAATGTAATTTTGCCAAAATATTTTTTTTTGTTTTGTTTAGCAACCTTCTTCAGTGTAGCTAATATGTGACGATAGCATCGCGCTTAACACGGAGGATTTGAAGTTGTGACTATCGGGTGCGGGTGGATGGTTTGTTTCTAACAGCTGATTCGGTGACGATAGAGCTGATCCGCACAGCTCTTGTTCCAGGTTAACCTGTCCAATACATTTTGCTTCAGTAAAGGAGTAAATAAGACAGTAAATGCTTATATCATGCCTGAGCTGAAGCTGATACATGAAAGTTAAGTTGCACAACATAAATACAATGTTTAGTTATTTATATTATTTATAGAATATTTATAGAATATTAGAATATTTATATTATATAGAATTTATAGAATATTTATATTATTTATATTGGCATTATTGTTATTTATATTACTACTATTTAGATTTATTGGTTGTAGGTTTAGTTTTAGATTGAGCTATGTTTACCTTTTTAAAGTAATTTGAAATAGATTTTTATGTATGCAATTTCAGCAATAAAACTTAATTTTTCTAAAAAGAAGACAAATTAGATGTTAATTTTAAGATACCCGTCTTATTGTCTCTTATTGCTCTTTAATAAAGAAAAAGTAATTATTATCCGATTAATCGATTAATCGATCGATTAAGTGGTAGATTAATCGATTACAAAAAGAATCGATAGCTGCAGCCCTACTTGGTTGTCTACTAATACACCAACATGCATGATTGATGTCCCTGGTTCTGTTTGTTAAAGATAGATCATCACAAAGAGGAGGGGGAGTTTTGATTTATATTAAGGAAATTTTTGTGCTGAAGTGGAACTAGATATTGCTGGATTAGAATGTTTGGCGTTAAATGTCATAATGTCCCCAAAAATGAATTTTAATGTTGTGATTTTGTATAATCCACCCTCACATGATTCTTCTTTTTATAATAAGTTAGAGGAAGTGTTAAAGTTTTTAAATTGTCGTATTGAAACGATTTTAATTGGAGATTTTAACATAAATTGGGCTGACAAACGTAGTAAGCAAAAATTGAAATCAATTACAGCAAAACATAAATTTAATCAGTTAATAAAAGGCCCAACAAGGATAACAAAAACAAGTAAAACTCTTATTGATCTTGCATTTACAAATAAACCTGAACGGGTAATAAAAATATATAATCTGCTGACAGGTTTGTCCGATCATAACATGATCCTGGTTGTTGGAAAACTGACAAAGAAACGTTTGCAAAATAATTTTCGTCAAACTTTTAAACCAGGAGCAGTAGGCATCCCCAAGAGTAAAATGACAAAATTTGAAAATGATATAAAAAATATTAATTGGAATGATGCATTACAAATTAGTGATCTGGACAAAAACTGCGAAATTGTGATGAGAACCACTGAAAAAATTATTCAAAAGTATACACAACCGTTAAAGGGGGGGTGAAATGCTGTTTCATGCATACTGATCTTTTTACACTGTTAAAGACTTGGAATCCCATACTAAACATGGACAAAGTTTCAAAAGTTAAGGTGGACGTTTGATGGGAGTATTTCTTTGTCAAAAATACTACTTCCGGTTAGTCATAAGTTTCGGCAAGTTTTTTGAGATCATGCGTCCCCTTTGACGTTAATGGGGGCGGAATTTCCTTGTATGGGCCTTACGGACAATTCTACCGGAAGAGAGTGAGAGAGAGCGAGGGAGAGAGGGAGAGAGAGAGAGAGAGAGAGAGAGAGAGAGAGAGAGAGAGAGAGAGAGAGAGAGAGAGAGAGAGAGAGAGGTTTACAATACTTTATTTACCCTTTTTTTTCCTTTACAAAATCCTTTTTTTTTTTTTTTTTTTTTTTTAAACCATTCATATTCTAAAACAAAAAAACACTTTACAACAAACCAAAAACAAATTACAAAAAACAAAACATACACATTACAAAAATAAAAAAACGAAACATACTACAAAGAAAAAATTAAATTTTCCTCCTCATCAACAGTACACAAAAAATTTCCAATGCCCCAAATTTCATTAAAAACCATTATGTTTTTAGTCAAATTGTAAAAAGCAAATTCTGCTCTAATTCTTGCTTTTATCAAGGCTTTAAAAACCACTTCAGGATCTACAGAAACTTCACCTCTTAATTTTCGTTTTCTTGTTACCCATATTGCCAGCTTTGCTTCTCCTATTAGGAAGTTAATTAAAGAAATATTTTTCTTTTTATTAGCAACATATTTAGGACCAAATATAAAGTTTGCCATACTAAACACTTCTCCTAATTTCATAATCAAATCTTCCAACATCAAAAACAACCCTCTCAATCTAAAACAGTGCAAAAAGACATGATCAATTGACTCTTCAGTATCACAAAAAACACACTCCTTTGCCACAGTGGGATCTATATGTGCTACATACTTATTTGTGGCTATCGCCCAATGTATGATTCTCCACTGGAGATCTGCAGTGCGTTTTTCTATTGGAGTTTTATATAAGGATCTCCAGCATCCTTTTGGGGAAGAGTCTGGTACAAAAAGATTTATCCATTTTGATTCCTTTTGATCTTTAAGCAAAGTGTAATGAGCCACCTTTACACACATTATATACAATGCCTTCTTGGATATTTCTTTAAAATTTTTAATTTGTGGAGTTCTAAAACTAACAAATTGAACTCTCATTTGGTTGTTCTTCAACAGCTGCAGAGATCTGTAACTCTGGAAATTCATAACCCGTCTCATTTTCTAGTAATGGTAACTCATTTACTTCAAAGAATTGTCGAAAAATTGAAGGCAAAACCATAAAAATTCGATTAAGTATTATTGTCATAAACCTGACAGACTTAATGCCTGTTAGATGACACATCTCCTCAGGATTCTTCCAGTTTTTCCCAGTTCTCAGATCTGATAATTTCGTACAGCAGGCATTTGCCATTGAAGATCTCAAACTGTGCAGTCCTAATTCTTTGACTTCAATCACAGGATTATTGAAAAGAGGTTCATGTTGTATCCAGTTCCCGAGACTCGAAAACTCTCTTTCCACTTTAAATACAAAAGTCCATGCCTTTAAGACTGATTGATAAAAAGACGAGGTGCCACTCAAATCCACATCTGCCAGTCTCATTAAAAACAGCTGTTTATCGTATTTGAAAATATCCACTTTTTGCAACAAAGCACAAGCTGTTTCAGTCCACATACATCTCTCAGAGTACAACAGTCTTTTTGCTGCCTGAAGTCTGAAAGCCATAATTCTTCTTTGTATGTCTATTAGTCCATGTCCTCCATCATTAACGGGCAAGAAAAGCACAGCTGCCTTTGTCCAGTGGCATCCAGACCAAAAAAAGTCAATCAGTCTCTTCTGGATCTCACACACAATATCATCTGGTGGGTTTATTACAGTCATTTTGTGCCAAAACATGGATGCAACCAAATTATTAATAACCAAGACTCTTCCCCTATATGACAATTTGGATAGCACCCACTTCCAACTCGACAGTTTTTTACAAACTTTTTCCACCATACCTTCCCAGTTCTTTTTCATATACTCTTCCTTTCCTAAATATACCCCTAAAAACTTCAACCCTTCTCTTCCCCATTTCACTTCTCCTGGGAGTACTGGAGGAGGATTTTCTTGCCAGCTCCCAATAATAAAACCTTCACTTTTGTTCCAGTTAACCTTTGAAGATGATGCTTTTTCATAAACATTTAAACCTTCTTTTAAACTTATTATGTCATTTTCAGTTTTTATAAAAACTGTTATATCATCTGCGTAAGCAGATACTTTTATGGGTCTATTTTCAAAACCTTTGACCACAAAGCCTTGCAGATTTTTCCTTAATTGACAGAGTAGAGGTTCGATTGCTAAAGAATATAGTTGTCCAGATAAAGGACATCCTTGTCTTATACCTCTATTAATAAAAACTGGCTTGCTTAATCCTCCGCCCACCTTTAACATAGCTACTGCTCTAGTATATAAAAGTTTGACCCCCGATAAAAAAAAATCACCAATTCCAAAAGCTTTCAGTGTTTTAAACAGATAACTATGGTCTACTCTGTCAAAAGCTTTCTCTTGGTCAATAGAGAGAATGCCTATATCTTGATTTTCTATATTTGCTAATTCAATTGTATCTCTCAAAAGAAAAAGATTGTCCACAATGGTTCTTTTGGGAACACAATAAGTCTGATTTGTCTGTATTAGATCTCCTATGTATTCTTTAAGTCTATTTGAAAAAACCTTTGCAAGAATTTTATAATCGGTGCATAAAAGTGCAACTGGTCTCCAGTTTTTTAGGAGACCCAGATCTCCTTTCTTAGGTAATAATGAAAATACAGCCCTTTTACAACTTGTTGGTAACTCTTTTCTTTCAAAAGACACTCTATAGACTTCCATCACATCTTCATTAATAATCTTCCAGAATTTTCTGTAAAATTCTATAGGAAGTCCATCAATACCAGGAGTTCGACCAACAGAAAGTTGCTGAACTGCTTTAGACAGTTCTTCCATATTTAGCTCAGAGTCCAGCTCCTTACGTTGTTTTATGTTAAGTTTAGGCATATCATCCAACAGAAAATCCATACTTTCAATGTCACACTCTTGTGCTCTAAACAATTCTGCATAAAATTCCCTTGCAAGTACCCTCATTTCCATTGGATCAGTTGTCAAAGTTCCATTAGGGTATTTCAGATGTAACATCTGTTTTCTTTCTACTTCTTTTTTTTTCAAATTAAAAAAAAAGAACTAGGAGCATCCATATCTTTCAAAAAAGAAAACCGAGATCTAATTAGTGCTCTTTTTGCATGTTCATGAAGAAGATTACTTAGGGTCTTCTTTTTTCTTTCAAGCCCTCCCATATCTGCTGTATTACTAGCTATTATATTATTTTCAATTTGTTCTATATCTTTCTCAAGTTCTTTTATTGTATTTTTAATTAAACTATTTGTATGAGCAGTATAGTTTTGACAAAACATCCTTATCTGTGTTTTTCCAACTTCCCACCACTGTGCAATATTGTCATAATCATGTTTTCTTTTCTTCCAATTTTTCCACAGTAACTCAAATTTCTCGCAAAAATTTTCATCGTACAATAATTTAACATTAAAATGCCAATAAGAGCTAAAACTTTGTGACTTCTTCAGGCTAAGTTCAATTAAACAGAGGTGATGATCTGTAAACCCATTTGGGGAAATAACTGATTTTAAAACTCTATTATTCATATTCTTATTAATATAAAATCTATCTAATCTTGCAGCACTAATATGTTCTCTGGAGGTTTTTACCCATGTATATTGTCTCGCCTTTGTATGCTGTTCTCTCCAGACATCAATTAAACTGTAGTCTCTGATAATTGTACTTAAAAAATCCACTGATGGAGGATAAGGTTCATCTCCATTTCTGTCTAAGGTAAAATCTAAAGTACAATTCCAATCACCACCCAATATCAAAAAAGTACTCTTATCGAAATCCTTCAAATGTTCCTTTAACTTCTTAAAAAAGCAAAGTCTCTCTACTCCATTATTTGGGGCATATATATTAATAAATACAAAAACCAAACCCATTATTTCAACTTGAACAATTAAACCCCGACCTCTTTCTATCTCACATTTAGAAATAATATTTATGTTCATATTCTTTCTAAATAAGATAGCAACACCACCACTCACATTAGAACCATGACTAAAAAAGATGCTTCCCTCCCACCACATTCTCCAATCTATCTCATCTATTTTATCACTGTGGGTTTCTTGTAAAAAGATAACATTCATATTTTTAGCCTCAATATATCTTGATACAACAGCCCTTTTATTTCTATCTCTTCCTCCATTTATGTTAATAGATTCCACTTTTAAGCTCTCCATAAAAAGGAAAGAGAAGAGAGAAAAAAGACAAAAAAAAGAGACAAATTAAGATGGAAAAAAAACACCCCCTTTGTGCCATTAAACAGATTTACTTAAGTTTTTTTTGGTCGAGCATTTCCTCTCCTTAATTTTGTTACAATTTTCTTTAATCTAAACCTTTTCCTTCTGCTGAGTTCTTCAAATCCTACTGATTTCTGTATTTTTGCTGCTGAAATCAAAAACTTCCTAACATCAGGGAAATAATCTTTCACTTCAACTTTTCTGCCAAATGTTTTATCCAGAAAATCATTAATGTCTTTTACAGTATACGACTGATCATCTCCACCCTGTGAAAGGATATCTGACATTTCTGACATATTATCATCATCATCCTCCTCCTCCTCCTCCTCATCATCATCATCACCACCACTAACACCACCACCTCCACTTTCGTGTAATCCATGATCAATCCTTTCCTCATCTGTCTGTATTTTTGCATTATGATTCTCACGTTTACTCACATTAGCTGTCCCAACAGTACAAGCAATTCTGGAGTTATCTGCCTCAACACTTTTCTCGTCATCATTAGCAACTATTTCACTGGTTGTACTTTCTTTCCTATTTTGCTCAGTTTCAGCTATCACTTTATCTCTTTGCGTTTCTACAGCAGCAACAACTTCAGTTTCATTCGTGTTTTCACTTCTCTCAGCCTGCATTTTATGGGGACAAGCATGTTTTTTGTGACCAATATCACCACACTCGAAGCATTTTAGACTGCCAGCGCTTGCATAAAGCATGTATGACTTTCCCTCGTGCTCAACACGAAAAGAGATGTCTAAAGACGCCGACTCCAGAAACATAAACACTTGGCGTCTGAAGGAAAGCACATGCTTTAGCGCTGGGTTTTTACAACCCAGCGGAATCATTTTTATGCTACTAGCTAACTTTCCGAATCTGAGCAATTCTCGTTCAATGACACTATTTGATATGAACGGTGGTACGTTAGAAACAGTAACTCTTGTTGATAATGAAACCAGCGGTGAAATGACACAAAAAACGCCACTTACCCACACTCCACTTTCAACCAACTGACCGATCAACTTCTGTTCCTTCAAAAATATAACGACGGCCTTGTTCATTCTTGAGGCTGAGACTATAGTTTCAAAACCAATTTGCTCACCCACAGCAACAAGTACATCTTCCACAGATGCATCGCCTTCAGGTGCACACCTAACTCCATGGCGGAGTGAAAGAGAGGAGTCCCGCGTACTCGCGTGAGCCTCCATTCTCACACCCCGCCCCAAGAAAAAAATAACCAAAGAGAAACGAAAAATAATAGAAAAACAAAACAAAACAAAAAAAAAACCTTTAAATTAGTTTCAAACGAAACAAACGCTCTTCTCACCCGTGAGACCCACTCACCCCACACTCGCACATGCGCAGAGAGAGAGAGAGAGAGAGAGAGAGAGAGGGAGAGAGCGAAAGCAACAGGCTATGCCCATCAAAGCGCTCGTAGGCTGCGCTGCACAGGTAATGTGCACAATTAACAATGACATCAAAAAGTGCGTTTTTGGTTGCCAGACCAAGACAGTCCTGCACAGATTCCCCAAAAACCCCGCGGTAAGGCAACAGTGGATGTAATTTGCTTTTCCGGATCAGCAACTGAGTTGCGCGAATGTTTATATCTGTTCGCTGCATTTCGGTGCCGACTGTTTCATAAACAAGGCCCAGCTCGACACAGGATTTTCCAATCGCCTAATGCTGAAGGATGGAGCAGTCCCAACGTTAGAACCGCGGGCGGTGAGTAAGACTGCTTCAAATGTCTGTGTTTTTGCCTATGCCCATCAAGTAGCCCAAACATGATCACGTATAGTTAATTGATCAATGGAGCATGCGATGTGTAGTGCGTGTACATTTGTTTAGCTGGCCACTATATGTGTAACTTTATGTTTGTGTATTGTAAAAGCACTCCAAACAACAATACACAAAGAGTGCGGAAATATGTTGAACTAAATAAGCACGCTTCTTCATTCAAATGCGCTACTATTCCGTGTCTTTCTATGTAAACACTAACTTAACCTGTCTACACAAACCACGCGTAAACACACAAACACACGTGCACAACTGCACTTCCCACATGTACACCTTCAAAGACAAAAATACGACGATATAATTCAAGTATAAATATGTAAATAACACAAGCCGCTAAGCATATTATATAGTTAGTGTATAACTTGTACCACATAGAGACGTCCTGCTCTAGTCGTTTTTGCTGCTGCTCCTGTTCAACTGCAGCCTCTGGGTCTGATTCCGGATCATAGATGTATGGCTGTATCTGATTAAAAGCCATATTTTAATTTTGAATAAAGTTTTTTCCCCGCTGTTAGGGATGACAGCTTTACGACGCACTCGACTCAACACACAGCGCGCTGCTGCACACGTCATTATTTAGCTCCGCTCACACGATACGCCCCCACCCGCTCGGCTTTTTTCGGAAAGACTCGGAACAGCGCATCTTTCTTATATAATTATTAAAAAAATAAAGACTTTTCGGAGATATGCAGGATGCAATGCTACTCTATAGGTACTCAAGATTGACATGACACTGACTGAAACTGAGTGTTTCACCCCCCCTTTAAAATATAGACAAAATAGTGCATCCTTACTATGGCTAAATTCATTAATTTTTTTAATGAAAAAGAGAGATTCTGTTTGAAAAAGTCATTGCTTACAAAAACACAGACAGATATTCTAATCTTTAAATCTTTAAGAAATAAAGTAGTTAGTGAAATGAGAAAGGCGAAAACTGCATATTTTGAGCAACTTATTGCAGAATCAGGGGGGAATAGCTCATCTCTTTTGAAGTGTATTGACAAACTTTCTAAACGAGAAGGGATGAATAGAAAACCATTGTTGGAGCTGAATATAAATGGAAGACGTAGTACTGATAGCACCGAAATTGCTAATGAATTTAATAGATATTTTATCCAGTCTGTGGAAGAACTTGCTATATGTTTTGAACCTGTACAATTGCCTCAATATGCAATAAAAGATACACCTTCATCCTTTCGTATCTCTGAGGTTGATGAAGATAATTAGTAGTGCTTGTTTGCTAAAGCCATTGGTCCATTTGATAAATTCATCTATTAGAGAAAGTAAATTCCCCTCAGACTGGAAAACTTCTATTATAACCCCAATTTTAAAGGCAGGATCGGTGGATGAGGTTCAGAATTATAGACCAATTTCTATATTCCTGGTAATTTCTAAAATTCTGGAAAAGTTGGTAGCTGAACAACTTATCAACTATCTAGAAAAAAATGGTCTACTTCACTCTAATCAGTTTGGTTTTAGGCCTAAATATTCAACAGAAATGGCAAATTGCCATCTCACGGAATTCATTAAGGGAGCTTTAGATAATGGTAATGTGGTTGGCGCAGTATTTTTAGACCTTAAAAAGGCATTTGATACTGTGAATCATGAAATACTCATTCATAAATTAAATATGTTTAGTTTCTCTGAGCAGGCAATTAGTTGGTTTAGATCATATTTATAATCTCGAGATCAGTGTGTTAAGATAAATAATTTAAAATCATCTTTACAAAACAATGAGATGGGTCTCCCTCAAGGGTCAATTTGTATGTTAATGATATTCCAAATTCAACACAGTCATTTATGTATCAGCACAGACTCCTCGCTTAGCTGCAGATATACTAACAAATGAAATGACTGGTGTGTCACAGTGGCTGCAAAACAACTGTTGGACCTTGAATTGTTCAAAAACTGTCTCAATGTGTTTTTCAATAAGAAGGAAGGAAATGAACGGTTTTATAATTAAGATCAATCAAAAGGCAATAGAGAGAGTTAATGATTTTAAATATTTAGGTGTTATTTTAGATTCTCAATTAAAATTTGATGTGCATGTAAAAAGGTTGTGTAGAACCATCAGAACAAATCTGAATTGTTTTTATATGATTAGGCCGTATATACCCCTAAAAGCAGCCAAGTTATATATGCATGCAATGGTATTCTCCCATTTATCTTATTGTGTGACCGTCTGGAGTAAGGTCTCTTAGTCGACTATTAAACCTGTTAGATCTTTATATAAACGAACATTAAAAATATTGGACAAGAAACCAGTTAAATGGCATCATTGTAACATTTTACAAAAGTATAATTTGCTTAGCTTTGTACATTTCATAAATTTTTCTCTTATTAAAATGGTTTTTAGATGTATAAACAATCTTGCTCCAGCTATCATATGGCAATTAATAACAAAACAACGCAGTAAGGGAATTAGTACAAGAGGTACAACTAATCAGAATTGCACAGTACCGAAAAGGAAAACTACATTTGCACAATCCACATTTTCAGTTCAAGGTACACTGCTTTGGAACAGCCTGCCAGTTGAACTAAAAATGCAAACAGAGTTAAAACTCTTTCAAATAAATCTAAAAAAGTGTTTCAAACAAAAGCAGGTTTGTGAACATTGATGGTCATACACAGTCTTAGTTTTCTTTTTTAATTGTTTTATTTTTTATTTTGTGTGTGTGTGTGTGTGTGTGTGTGTGTGTGTGTGTGTGTGTGTGTGTGTGTGTGTGTGTGTGTGTGTGTGTGTGTGTGTGTGTGTGTGTGTGTGTGTGTGTGTGTGTGTGTGTGTGTGTGTGTGTGTGTGTGTGTGTGATGTTTTCTTGTTGTTTTAAAAGCCTAACCAGGGACTGGGGCTGCAAATTAGCCTTTGGCTATAAGCCTATATGTGGAGCATCGGCAGCATGATATTGTAGCAATGTTTCTTTCTGCATTGTCCCTGTCAAATAAATAAATACATACATACATACCACCAGAGAACAGAGACATTAAAATACATAGGCTACTCGTCTGAGTTTTATAAAGTATGCCTTTTGTTTTATAAAAATGTATTATAATTGACATCTCAAAAGTATGCGCTTGTGTGTGGAGCAAGCTGCTGCAGTCACACCAGACTACAATGTAAGATTTTGACATATAGCCTATGCAATAACTTGACATTACGGTTTGTTTCTCACCAAACCCTATAGTAGCCTATACCCCCAGAATGCTTGGAATAGCCTACAGCACGTCAAATAATCAAAATGCTGACTTTTAAAATTAGGCGTGTCAAGTATCGCTGTATTTTGGTTCATGTTTGTGGTGTGCAGAGGAGACCGAGAGGCGCTAAAGAAGCGCATCCTAATGTTTTCCGAGGCATGACATATTGTAGTCATTTTGAATGTACACAGATGAAAATATTAATTTTATATTTAAAAGTTATTTCTCCTGCTGAGAACAAAATCCAATGGGGTCTTGCGGCACCCCGTGTTGACGTCATTTTTGCCGCGCGCACCCTCGCGCTTGTGCGGACAAATCGAGTATAAATGAGGCTTAAAACTGAACTGAAGTTGGCAGTTTGATAAATGCAAGTTAATTCTTCAGTTCAATCTTTGTGTGCTAAAAAAGGCACATAAGTTTCTGTAGAGATAGGAATACACAATCTCCTTTTTTTGCCAAATAAATGAAAAGCATGCCATCAATGGGTGCGTTTACATGCACACCAGTAAGCTGATAACTCAAAAAAATCAGCTTATTGAAATAACCAGTTTTCCCCGTTTACATGCAAACCAGTAAACGGACAAGGCAAGTAAACCGTGTTTACATGAATTTATTAATAAACCGGGTTATTTCCTTGTAGTAACATCAAAAATAATAATGTCCGTATCTGACTCTGAGTTTATCAATTGTTACATCAGTTGTGATGTTAATAAAGCGTGTGCCGTGTCAGCGGGAGATTTCCGGCTCATATTATCCCTCATCAGTTCCAGATGCAGCGTTTTGACTGAAGCTCTTCTGCTGACTGAGATGAGAACACATCTTTACAAATTTCTGGGTCTTAAAAGAGTCTGCGTTTGTGATATATGTCCTTATTTCATGCAAAATGCTTGCTCGCTCTGTCTGGATGCATTTAAAACTGCTCCAAGTTATGCGTTTTCCTCACCTATCACACATGTGCTCTTCAATAAGCCGACAGAAAGCAGGTTAATGCGTTTACATGCAGCGCAAAATCAGCGTAAGAGGCAAAAACTCCCTGTGTCGACCGGTTTATGCTGACACCGTTTATGAGCTTACTCCGATAAAAGAAAACGGGTTACCGCATTTACATTACCATGATCATTGTCTGGTTATTGGGCATAATTGGCTTAAGAACGTGCATGAAAACGCAACCAATGTCTTCTCTCGCTGTTTCAAAATCTCGCCTAGCTTTCCTCAGAGATGGTTTGTGCATGATTACAAGATATAATTGTTTTTTTAATACTTTATCCTAAGTTGTTGATAATTAAGTTATATATCATATGCTGAAGTACATTTCTTAAGTGTTAACGATTAAAAGAAAAAAATTAAAACAAGGACCGTACAGAACCGAACCGTGGGTTTTGTGAACCGTGCCACCCCTAATATGCACCTCATCCGTTGCAGTTTTCATCCATTTTATTTATTGTTTTTGGTTGTTTTGTTAATTTGTTGTGGATATTTAAAATGTTTTCCATTTTCAGTGTTAAATAGTCTTTAGAAATAAAAGTTTATTGATCTTTGAAAAAATGTACCTGCATTATTTTCCCATTATCATTCTTTTAGATGAAAATGGTCTCAGAACGACAATATTATAGTTTATCGCAATAATATCATGGCCAATTTATCGTCCAGCAAAATTTGTTTTCGTGACAGGCCTATAAATAAATCTAATAAATTGTTCATCTGTTTGGGAAATGTTTGTCTGTTTTCTACATCTTTCACTCAGGAGCAAAAATATGCCTTAAAACTTTAATAGCATTTTTTCATTTATCGATTTCGACTGATATGGAAAATTATATTGTGATAATTTTTTTGGGCCATATCGCCCAGCCCTACTATTAGACTACTATTCATTGGTAAATATAACAATGAACAAACATCACAGACAATGGCAGACCAAGGCAGCTCTGGCATAATGTCAATAACACTTCTAAAAATGATTTACAGTTTGTGCACAGTTATTGATGTATCTCTTAACTGAAAAAAAAATGTACTGTTGGGTACCAGTACCAAATTGCAGGTACCTGTACCGGTACTTGTACCAATTAAAAAGTGAATGGTAACCAACCCTACAGCATAGAACAACTCATTGGCTGACTTTAATTTTAAAAGTATGTGTTTTATTAAGGCATGTTTTCCATGTTAACTTTTTTATACGTGATTACACACATACCGTATTTCCATATTTTATAAGTCGCATCAGTCAAAAATGTTTGTTTGTATTCAGTCTTTCTCAGTTGTCATCTTAAAGTAAACAGTTTTCAGTTGTTTTCGCTTAATTTTTTCAGGGTTGGCTACAGGAGCAGCATAGAGCGCCCTCTCGCAGCTGTAGACGTAGCTAAATGTTTATTCTTGTCAGTCACTATGAATTAAATTTGTTATCTTTATTTTTTTATTTATTTCTGCACAGATATCACATGGATACAGTACAAGGGGTAATCTTCAAAAAACAGTTTAAGATATTTTATATTTAGTCCAAGAGTCCCTTTCCCGCTCTCCATTGCAAACGTATGTACAGTATACTGTCCCATGTCCAGAAGGACCAGAAAGGTAATAAAAACATCATGAAAGTACATCAGTCCATATGTAGGGCCCTATAAAATCCGTTCCCTTTCGAAAGGGAACTCGCGCTGCGTCAGCTGACGCTACGGGGAACGCCTTCAGCGTGACAGGTGTCTGAAATCGCTATCAAATCACAATCCTACTGACCGTCGGCAGCTGGTGATGTCATCACCGTGCGACCAGGAAGTATAAAAGGGCACCGTGCCAACATGACAATATCCTTTCGTCTTCAGGGACTGTTTTGTCTGGTTCGCTGGAAAGTCTTAAAATGAAGTGCACACGCAAGGTTAAGGGAGCGTACAGGAAGTGCGCTGATCCGTGTCCCAGGTTTCTTACGCCTGAGGACACACACACCCTTTGTGTGCTCTGCCTGGGGAAAGAGCACGCGCGGGAGGTTCTCGAGGGGGCCTCCTGCGCGAACTGCGAGCGTTTTCCGTTGAGGACGCTCCGCTCTCGCCTGGCCTTCTTCTCGAGGGAAGAAGAGCCACCATCTGGGAGCGGTCCCGCTCAAGCTGAGGCTGAGCGGCGCCGTCTGTCCTGGGGCTCCCAGATGGACCTGGCTCATCGTCTGGAGAGTACAGTTCTCGCGGATGATCAGCCAGGTCGCGAGAGCAGGCTGACGGAGGAGGAGTCGGATGGAGACTCCTCCTCGTCGTCAGCCCATGCTCTTCCGGTCGATCAGAGGATGGCTGTGGATGAGGGGGAAAATGAAGCTGAGGCTGAATCCTCCCAGCCATCCTGCCCCGTGTATGGGGAGCTGTTAGATGTAATGGGGCGCGCGGCGCTGAGACTTCAGCTGCCGTGGCAGAGAGCCAGGGAGAGGCCGCCCGCCCAGACAGATTGGGCGATCGGTTTCTCCCCGACCATAGCCGCCCAGCTCCCGGGAGCCTTCCATTCCTCCCCGACCTTCACGAGCAGGTCGTGGGGGCATGGAAGAAACCCTACTCGGCGCGAATCCATCGGCATCAGCGTTTTAACTTCGAGGCAGGGTATGTGTCGATGCCGCCCATCGACGAGACGTTCGCGAACTATCTCGCGTCCGGGCGGCCATCGACACTAAGAGCTCCAGCCCTGCCGTCTAAACCATTAAAGACAACTTTGCGTCTGAACGGCAGGGCATACACGTCGGCGGGTCAGGCGGCGGCGGCCTTGCACACAATGGCGGTGTTGCAGGCCTATCAAGCCGATCTGCTGAGGGACCTCGATCAGGGGGAGGGCCTACCCCCTGATGCGATGGCTGAGTTGTGCCGCACCACAGTTCTACCAGAAAGACTCGGGGAGAAATATATTAACAATAGTGCATTTATTAACAGCTCAGCAAGCTGATAGTGTACAGAGTCATTTTGGCGTAGGCCCCGTCCGAAGAGCATAATCCAAGGGTCTCGGATCTGCAATTCCTGCCTGAAGACGAGGGCAGGGGCGCAGCTGACCCCCCGGTAGGGTATGGACAGGGCCATCCTGGTGGTGGTGGGGAGGATGGGGGTAATCGTCACTTCAGTATCTGCGAACTCAAACATGTGTAAGTACAGAGCCTTTATACCGTGAGCATGAGAATATCATTGGATTAGAGTGAAGGCATTAAGTGACGTAGTAATTGAGTCTTCCCAGCAGAACTTATGCTAGAGCTTTCATATCTCTCTCTCCGGGCGGCCAAACACACAGCAGTCGCCATCGGACGCTCGATGGCGGCTATGGTCGCCACGGAGAGGCATCTGTGGCTGAACCTGGCGGACATCGGGGGGAAAGAAAAGGCTTTTCTCCTCGATGCCCCGGTCTCGCCCTCTGAGCTTTTCGGCACCTCCGTCGAGGCGGAAGTGGGAAAGTTCAGAGAGGCGAGGACGCGCTCAGCGGCATATAGAACGTGTATTCCGCTGAGGTCCGGGGCGGCGCCCAGGCAGGAGGGTGTCCCTGGCCCTTCGAGATCCGAGGATCATCGATTGGGCCAACGCAGCAGCGTAGCCTCTCGGGCGCCCCCTCCGTGGAGGAGTAGGACGCAGAAGAGGCGGGACACCCGCAACAGGAGGAGGGACATGAGGGAGAAGAGCCGCTTCCAGCGCCGGAAGCAGGGTGGTGAGTCTCCGCCCCCGAGGGCGCGGAAGTGATGTAAATGTGTCCCCTCCTATGTTTTTCTGTTGTGTTTCTTTTCTCTCCCCGGGCGCGCTTCACACCAGGCCGCGCGGGCTGATGATGAGTAGATGTGAGACTCTGACGGCCTGCCAGGCCGGTGTGTGCCCTGCCCGCACACAGTGCAGACCCGCACACTCGTCTCTGGGAAAAGCGGGATTTCGCGGCCGCCTCCTCGGCCTTACATTTGAGAATAAAGCGCCCCACCCTCAGGTTAGTGCGCCGAAGCATGCATGTTACATGAAGCGATGAGGCACTGAAGACAGCGGGTGAGTCCCCTTTTAGGGCAAACATTCTTCTTTTTAATGCCGTATGTTTGGACTCTATGCTTCCCTGAGGGATATTTTGTCTACAAAAGATGAAGAAAAGTGTAACAGTTGGAGAAGTGGGCCTGTAGTTCCCCGGTAAAGGTGGCTAGAACGATGTTTTGTATAAACACAGTGTGATTATGTAGGCTGTATGTTTGCTAGTGTAGCAACAGTAGTTTATAAGGCTGTTTTCTCTTCTGGATATGTGTAATATGAGCAGTTGAGGCCACCGCACATGCCGCGGGCATGTAGCGGCGATATAAACTGACGTGTGTTCTCCTGGCGAACTTTTTTAGCTGTAGCCACCTCTGGGTAGCGTTGGCACCTCTGCTAGTGAAATACCTAGATGAATTTGTGAGGTTAGGCTAGCGCATGAACTGCAGTAAGGTCTGTCCCAGTTCTATTTAGGGCCGTATTTGTGGGATTATCAGACCGATGCTAGTGCATCAAGTTGGCCTAGGCTGTTGATGGGATGACGGTGGCGTCTCGCGGTGGCATATCGCCCTGGCAGTTGCCCCGGGCTCCTGTCGGTATCCCCGCAGGAGCTTTGTATCCCTACCCGGCCTCCCCGCAGTAGGGTCGTCCGGCCAATGCCCACCCCCCTTCTGCACTTGGGGGTTGTTATTAATGCAAAAAGGTGTATAGCGGGATGAATCGCGACTCAGCCAGTGGTCGTGGGGACGGGGTAGGCGTCTCTTCGCGGTGCGCAGTCAGACTGGTTGTGCTAGCCCCGCCCCCCAGAGCTAGTGCGGCCGCCACTTCTGGGCGGCCCCCCGGCTTGGTTCAGGAAATGGCCGGTTGTGTGTGTTCAATATCTTTCACTTTTGCTCTGTGTCTTCTGCTTCACCTTTTAGGCTCAGGTCGAGCTGTACTTCGCAACCATCTGAAAGCATCGGTTGGTAGGATGCTCCCCTGGAATCGAAACACTGTCACGGCTGACGCCCTTGCGCGGACGGCGGACCGCTGGACGACCAGACGGATACCCAGTCCTCATCAGCCAGCAGACAGCCACTGTCAGCCCGACTTTAAGGGCTCGCTGAGTTTCAGCACGCCTCACATGGCGTCCCCTGAGGGGGTGACCTAGGGTTCCGACCATTGGTTGACAGGATCTAGGCCGCTTTAGGCCTCCTGTAGGGTGAGCCCCGGTTCCCAGGTCTTGCAACAGTGTGCGTGGGTGCTAGCCAGGCGGCTAGCATAGTCTGCTATCAGGGACGGGCCGCTTCAGGCCGTCCTATGGTCGTTTCCCGGCCCTGCTGGGTTTCCGGTGGGATTTGCCATCGGATAAGCACCGTATGTCACCAATCTAATAGGGAACTGCCATTCGGCAATAGGCCTCTCCGGGCCGCCCTAAAAAAGACCGGACTGTACGTAGGCATCAAACAGGCCTCCCTGGAGGCGAGCCCCGGGAACACAACAGCTCCCAACAGTTTGCACGTTGGCTGGCAGGAAGTAGGCCGCTCTAGGCCGCCTGAGGGTGAGCCCCCGAGCTGGGACGCTCGTTAGGCCAGTGTATTATGCTGTCAGGCCTCTTTGGGCTTTTTGGGAGAGGATTCCCGGACCAAAGGTCTCGGTGACAAGCTAGCCATTAGCGTGGGTGGCTTCTGGCGTTATAGCCTCATGAGCCCCCTGAGGAACCAGTAAAGCCACCTTCCTGCGGCTCTTAACAGCTAACACTAACGGTGCCTGGTGGAGGCGCCTCATGGCCTCCCTGGAGGGGAAACGGTTCCTTGGAACGGGAACGTATAACTGGCTTTGGGCTGACAGCTAGCGGCTGCCCGCCGGTGGGTCCCGGCCTGAGCCGGTATAACTCAAGGGTGGGCTCATGCCCTAGCACAACGAGACTCCGTTTCTGCTGCGCAGTCCCTTCAGGACAGGGGACTGGCTAGCCTACAGCATGGGTTACCTACCAAGCTGGCTTAAGAGCTCCCCTCATTGAGGGTCGTCTGCGAGCTTACGGCCGCTTGAGTCTGATCAGACGGGCAGGCCCCCTCGGGGCCTCCCGGGTAGATCAGTCCATAGGCCTTTTTTAGGCCTCCTGAGCACCCCTGTAATAAATGTGCTCAGTAGATCCTAGGATCGAGCAGAAGAGACTCCCCTCGATGGCAAGGGTAAGAAGCACTAAGCTGAGTACTGCTCTCCAGGATTCCCGTCTCCGAGTTCCGGTCTGAGGAGGACATTGCCGGTTTGCAGTCCCTCAGTCTGGATGCTCATAAGTAAGAGCGATGTCCGGAGGCTCTGTTTTGACAGACAGGGTTGGCCAAGCTGGGGTGTCCCACAGAAGTGATGCCAGGTGAGGCCTCCCTGGTGGCGTTCGGTGAAGGTTTTCCCGAATAAAGTGACGGGCTGGGGTGCCCTCGGGTCCCCTAGCCACATTCCCTTAAGGGACTCCTTCCTTCGAAGTAGTAGTAGTACGCAGCGCGAGTTCCCTTTCGAAAGGGAACGTCCCCGGTTACGTATGTAACCTTAGTTCCCTGAGAACAGGGAACGAGACGCTGCGTCACATGGCCATGGTTCAAGGTGTGCCTGCCCACAGTCCCTTCAGACGAAGCGGATATTGTCATGATATTGTTACACACCCTCCAGAAACTTGCGTTCAGCGAATGAGCGGCGCCTCGTGGTTCCATCCCAAAGAGGCATGAAATCGCTCTCACGGACATTTTCCTGGACCGCTCCCACCTGGTGGAATGACCTGCCGATCTCAATTCGTGCTGCCGAGTCTGTAGCCATTTTTAAGAAAAAGAGGGGGGAAATATGTTGAACTAAATAAGCACGCTTCTTCATTCAAATGCGCTACTATTCCGTGTCTTTCTATGTAAACACTGGCCTGCCGTGCAAAACCAGTCCGCTTACTGTCTAACGTTACACAAACCACGCGTAAACACACAAACACACGTGCACAACTGCACTTCCCACATGTACACCTTCAAAGACAAAAATACGACGATATAATTCAAGTATAAATATGTAAATAACACAAGCCGCTAAGCATATTATATAGTTAGTGTATAACTTGTACCACATAGAGACGTCCTGCTCTAGTCGTTTTTGCTGCTGCTCCTGTTCAACTGCAGCCTCTGGGTCTGATTCCGGATCATAGATGTATGGCTGTATCTGATTAAAAGCCATATTTTTATTTTGAATAAAGTTTTTTTCCCGCTGTTAGGGATGACAGCTTTACGACGCACTCGACTCAACACACAGCGCGCTGCTGCACACGTCATTATTTAGCTCCGCTCACACGACACGCCCCCACCCGCTCGGCTTTTTTCGGAAAGACTCGGAACAGCGCATCTTTCTTATATAATTATAAAAAAAATAAAGACTTTTCGGAGATATGCAGGATGCAATGCTACTCTATAGGTACTCAAGATTGACATGACACTGACTGAAACTGAGTGTTTCACCCCCCCTTTAAACACACCATCCTGACTTACTTAAATGAAAAGCAGTGTTGGGCTGTAGCGTCGCTACAAGTAGTGACGCTACTAGCTTAATTACATTTTTCAGTAGCGTGGTGGTAGCGTCGCTGTTTTCTCAATGAAATAGCTTTTCAGTAGCGAAGCTCTTCTGTTGATCAAGTAGTGCGGTAGCGTCCACACAAGCTAACGTTACATTTTCCCAAGCCTTTCTGAGGATCAAGCTCAAATTGGAAACACAACTGATAAGAACGCGGATATACTTCACTTTCTACGTTCCTTTCTGCCTCGCGCAGACGCGCACAGATGCGCGCGCGAGCCTTTCAAAGTACTCCTTTGGCAGTGAGCGCGTAAAGACGGGATAGGCATGTGCACATTCGCACTGTGTAGTTGACGTTTTTTTTTCTCCTAGCGCTCAATTCGCTTTTGCACGCGCATAGTCCGCGCGGTGACGAAAGAGAAACGGCAAAGTTTTAAAATCTATTGTGTCTCTTGAATAAACACCTCTTGTTAAAAGTATCGGGGTCCAGTCTGGCCACCTCTTGATATGAATGAATGAATGATTGAAACTTGTTTCATGTGTGTGGGAGACACACACACACACATAGACAGTTTTTTTGTTTTTTTGCCATGTTTGTAGCTACTGTTTGGAGCAGGTCTTAATTATTTTGCTACTGAACTTTCTGGACTGGACTTTTTTTGTACAAGTTGAGTTGTAAATTAACTTACAGTTTGTCCTGCAAAAGTACCCAAGTCTAAATTGCGCATAAATGCAAACACACAGTTGTGTATGTATTAGAGTGCGGATCGGGCCGCATTTTTCTGTCCGAGCCCGACCTGCGTCAGACTGAGCAGTAACCGAACCCGACCCGAGCCCGACAGGCATTCACATATTTATGTCCGAGCCCGACCCGAGCCCGACAGTTAAAATCTATTTTTTTCCCTCATATACTAATGACACGTAGGTTTGTTTGTGTGGAAAGCCCGCTTTTATTAAGCAGCTGTAGGAAGGCATTCTGAAATGTTTAACGTTACAGACGAGCATCAGCGCGCACACGGGGCATCAAACGTTACACAGAGCCCAATCAAATAGCCAACTGAAATTAAATGAACAAAGGTCTGCTAAAAATGGCCCAAGCTAACAGAACAAAACATTAACGTAACACAATTGAAATGCTTATTGAAATGAAAGTCATCTTACCAATTTTCTCAAACTGTATGGTTCCTAAACTGCAACATGGGATCTATTTACATAATCTATCCATCAAAGTTTAGGCTAATCGAGGTTTTATGCAGAAAAAGGATTGCATCAACTGAGGATGGCTTCAAGGCTGTCCTACTGCCAGCAACGCTGAATTTGCGCTTACTGGAATGACAAGGATGCCGCGGGCGATATGCACGCACTTGTTGCGCGTTGTTGTCACGGCGACATAAACAAATTTCCGCGTGCAGGAAGACGGATGTTAGGGTAATATTTTACATTTATTTTAATCACAAAAACAAACCATTGTATCAAGTTAAACAGGCCCATTGGCTACTTGCATAATAAGCAGTTTTAAATTTAAAAGGTTCAATGCCTTATCGCGCTGACGTGACCGAGCCCGACCCGAACCCGAACGTCATTTCTAAATATCTGTCCGAACCCGGCCCGACCCGTCGGGTACCGTAGGAACCCGTCGGGCTCGGGTCGGGTATCCATCTTCTAGTATGCATATCATACACATGAACATACACATACACACACTCGACACCAGGGGCCTATTGCACGATACTAGGATAAGGGATGAAGCTGGGATATTTTGGTGATCCTGGCTCAATTTATCCACTAATAAGCAGTTATCTTTCATTATCGCTATCGTTCTTGGTGTGAGTTTGACTTCAGGGTATGTTTACATGACAGCTGTGTACTAAATTTTGCATAAAAATGACAAGATCACCAAGATATCCCGGCTTAATCCCTTATCCTAGTTTTGTGCAATAGGCCCCTGGTTTTGTTAATATTATGGATCACATGTTTTTGTTGAATTGATTTCGGACAGTTTTTGTATAACTAAAAAAAATGTGTGTCTATATGCTTGACTTTTAATGATCACTGAAATAGCATTGATTGGAATGAAGTGGGTTCAATATAAAATTAAATAAATAAAAAGTAGCTTAGATGTAGTAAACTAATTTTGTCAAGTTGCTGTAGCTTAGCTTGCTACATTTCCCAGGGGGTTAGCTTCAGTGTAGTGAAGCTTAATTTAATGTAGAGTAACTGGTAGCTTAGCTCACTACATTTTCCAAGTAGCTTGCCCAACACTGATGAAAAGTATTCAGAGCCCTCTACCAGTGACTTGCTGGACATTGCTTCCTTTATAAACCCACGATTTCGGGGGAAATATGTCAGCAGTGAGAAACTGGCTGCATTGAAAGAGAGGGTCATCTGTGAAGCACAGAATTTGCTAGGTGATCAGGGGAGCTCTGCAGGTGTTGACAAAGCTGTGCCTCAGTCCGCACAAGAGAGTGCCATAGCAGATCCTGTGTCCCTCATTGTTAAAAAGAAAAAAACACTAGCCAGCTTCTTTGTAAATGATGCAACCCCTTACTCGTCTTCATCCACACCTCGCAAGTCCATTGAGAATGAGTTGTCAAGCTATTTACAGTCTGTATGTTTGGAGAGTGAGGCGGATCCACTACAATGGTGGCAGGAACATGAGGTTGCCTATCCAGCACTGAGCACCCAGGCAAAAAAATACCTCTGTGTGCCTGCCACTAGCAGTCCTTCTGAAAGGATCTTCAGCTGCAGTGGAAATATAGTTACTTGTCAAAGGGCTGCACTTAAGCCTGACACAGTAGACAGATTGGTATTCCTTGCTCAAAATATTAAAATGTAAAAGAGTTACACAAACTTGTTTTTGGCTATCTGTTGATGGCTACAATAGAGTTAATGCAAAGATGAGTTGAGTTGTTTTATTTTTGAATGAAAAGGCAATATATATATATTATTTTATTTTACTGTTAAATTATTATTTATGTAATCAGGGATTTTTTTTTTATCTTAAATGTAGCAGAAGCACTTTGTTCTTATATGTACTGCCTACCTTGAGTTGAGTTGTTTTATTTTTGAATGAAAAGAAAGTAATATGTATATTTTCTTCCTTTATTTTACAGTTAAATTATTATTTTAGTATACAGGGATTTATTTATTTTTAAATGTTGCAAAAGCACATTTTTCCTTCATGAACTGCCTACCTCTTTGCACTAAAATAAAAAAAAAGAATTTGTGGTATTTGGCATTTGTTTTTGCAGTAGTTTTTGGGGGGCTATTTTTCCTGTAAATATATTGAGATATATATTGTATATCGAGATATAGCTAAATATATCGAGATATATTTTTTGCTCTATATCGCCCAGCCCTAGCTGTAACATCAATCTGTCAATGAACTAATGTAAACATCAGTAAATACATAGCATTCATCGCTAACGTTACCCTGCCTGTTCATAAAGACAGATCAGTGACATTACGTTAACCAACCATTCAGAAACGTCCTGTTTAGCCTTAATTGTCGAATTTTGTTGGAGCTGTCGTCTTGTCCCGTTGTCAGACACGGGTTCATATTGATAAAGTTGCACAGATCTCCTCAGAGACTCGCGTCGCCATTCTTTCGGCTCTACTGTTGTCAACGGCGACACTCCTTTTGTGTGTGTGTGTGTGTGAGAGAGAGAGAGTAAAAGCACCCCACAGAACACAAGGGGCGGGGTGAGCAGAGCTCATTAGCATTTAAAGCCTTATACACGAGAACGGCTTGCTGAAAACAGAGCTGTTTTTGACGAGGTAAAATGAGTGTTTTCTTACAATACTAATGAGAATTTTTTATTAAAGTATATAACAAAGTTTTCATTTAGACTCTAAATAATCATATTAACTTGTACAAAAATGCCATTATATGACCCCTTTAAGTTTTGTTTTGTAAAAAACCTTTCTTTGGTTTTGTACAAATTGTCTCTTAATTTTAATAAAGGTTTTCTTCTGCCAATTGCATGTATTTAATTCATAAGAAGCCATCGCTTTCATTGCTCATGAACTGGAGAACGTCTCAAATAAACTGAAACTCAGCAGGCTTGCCTCACAGACATGAGGAATATGTAGCCTAATATGTGTAGAAACTAAAAGATTTAAATAAGCACATGGTGCAGTGTTCAGAACTCACGGTAAACAACCAGCTTGATACAGATTATCATGGCGATTGGCATGAGCGGGGGTGTTAAAGTTTAAGGGATTCTTTTTTTTTTACCTCATACTGAATATGATCGGGTGAAAGCACATTTTAAAAAGGTAGCACTTATTCACACGTACTAATCGGCATTCAAAAACATCTTGTGTTTTGTTGGAAAATTTAATTAAAAAAATGTTTTAATGAAATTTTTTAAACGCTCCAGGCGCCATCTTGTTCTTTCAAGTCAGGCTAGTTTTTTCTTCAAGACTGCTCATAACCATAGGCGTAATTTGCGGGTTGGACAGGTGGGACATGTCCCCACCACTTTTTTAAAAACATCTTGCTTCACGGATGAACCTAACTAATACAAACAAAACATCTCTGGTTAACTAGAAGAGTAGGCACTATCATTTTGTTCATTTGTTAAAGGGTTACTTCAGCGATTAGCATATGGCTTTGTATCAGTAGAAACCCTGGAGTATATTCAAATGATTGTGCTTTCCCCCCTCATATCCCCCTGAGACAAGAGATTTATGCATTTTATTACTGAAAAAATTCCTCTTATGATGCAAATTGACGATACTATCATCATCGGAGGAATGTTTGTCCAGAGGCTAAAGACTACAGCCAGCAGAGGGAGCCATTTCCGCATGTTTTGAACTCACGCATGGGGGATGGAGATTACACTCAGCTTGAAGTGAGAGCTCAGCTCAGCTGCAGGCACTCATTTAAACGGAGCGATGGTGAGCAATGGAAGTCTTTTAACTTCTCAAATTAATTTCTATGAAAGTTAAGCTTGCAAAGGCATGAACTGAAACGCACCAGACTGAACTCGCGTTTTGAATGTATGCCGCGAGTGTGATCGCGATTACCTCAGCTCTCATCAAGAGAGCTCATCAGCTCATTTATCTCACTCCTGCAGTTAGTGCTCAGTGCTGTGATACTCGACTCATGCGGCAACTCATTCATTATATTTAACAGACACGTTCAGTTTTTAATTGTAGTGTCTTCTCTGTTCTCTAACTCAGTCACTGTAATCAAGTTGGTGGCTTTGGGAGTGGCCTCACAGGGCAGCGAAGCATTCTGGGAATTGTAGTCTTTCATTCCCATGGGACAAAAATACATTTTCTGTCTTTTCTCAGTCTAGAAGGCACCAAATTCAAAAAATAATTTCATATTTCTACTGCATTAATGACCCAGTTTAAATACAGATTAATCTTCCCAGCGCTGAAGTACCCCTTTAAATAAGAGGTGATCTGGCGCTCGTTGCCGCTGTTATCAGTGGTGCAGATTTCTCTCGTGGCTCATGCAGTCTTCACACAGACGAGCACTTTAATCTTACGCCCGTTTCACACATACTCCGTCTGCAGTGCGTGTGCGTTGCGTATTTTTTTCGGTACCCATGTTAACGGATGACAGCTTTCACACTGCACGCGGGTGCTGTCCGTCAGTCCGTTCCAGGAGCGTTGCGTCTGCAGCAGTGCACGGATCGTTTTCGTGCCGAGTCTATTCTTTGCTGCGCTGCACTGCTGCATTAAAGTGATAGAACATTGTTCGCATTAAAATAAACATGTACTGACGCGAAAATCTAGTAATTTCACCACAGATGCATATCATTTAAAATATACTCTTGTTTCAAAGTCAACACATGGCTTTTTTTCTGTAAAGCAACAAAACGACACCTTACCTGGCATTTAGGTAAAAAAATGTGCCATAATGGAAAGCACTCGTATTTTCGACCTGCAGGATTTCTCTTAAAAGGGATTAAAAAGGAAAGAAAAGACGAGAGTCGGCTGTTTTTGAATAGACTATTGTAAGTTTCTAATTTAAAATGTTTATGATTTTAGGCTATACCTATGTTTAAATGTGTTGCCTCTTGTGTGAGCTAAATCTAAAGTATATAAATATGAATAAATGAAAAAATGTTGTTTAAATGTAGGCTAGTAGCCTATGCTAACCTGACTTCTATGAAAGAGTAGGCTAAACAAAGAGAATTGCCAGGGCCGGCCCAAGGCATTAGCGAACTAAGCGGCTGCTTAGGGCCCTTGGCCACCAGGCGGCCCCCAAGATGTTTGAAATCGCCTTTATGGCCTTAAAACAATTACTAAATAAACTGCAAAATGTTACGTTTTCTTATATATGCACGGATTGATTCTGACAGCGCTGCACGAGCTCACGGTACCATTGGCTGCACAAAGCTTGTTCGTCAGGGTTCAAAGTCCACAGTGTGAGAAATTTTTTTTGCAAATTCGTTCTTTTCAAAAAGCCTTCCCAAATTGGTAAAGAGAATCATTTATAAATATGTGGTTGTCAACAAATAGAAGTACTAATGTCTCTCTGTGTAAATTTCCGCCAAATAAAAGCTCTGCTTAATGTTTGAAAGAAATCCACCATTTCTTGTTTTAAAAGAAGTCTCTGCTCACCAAAGGCTGCATTTATTTGATCAAAACTACAGTGAATTACATTGTGAAATATTTATATTATTTTTAAACAGTTATATTGTGAAATATTATTGCAATTTAAAATAGCTGTTTTCTATTATATATATATATATATATATATATATATATATATATATATATATATATATATATTATTATTATTATTATTATTATTATTATTATTATTATTATGTTGAAAACAGTTGTGTAAACATCTTTTTTAGGATTCTTTAAAAGCTTTCTATTTTAGATTAATCCTGTTGAACTTTCTATTCATCAAAGAGTCCTGGGGTAACGAATTGTGAGCATATTTAGCATGAGACTTCTTTTAAAAAAAAAAAGTTTAAATCTTACATATCGCAGTCTGAACCGTACTGTAAGACTTTGAATATTAAAGTGCAAATGAACATCTGAGCACTCATGTGGGTTTGCTTTGCTACAATTAAAAACTGTATAAGGGTAAAAACATCACAGACAGACATGATGTAAGCAACACAGCTACAACTAATACAATTGATAATGGGTGTGCGATTATTATTAAGAATTGACAATAGTCAATCGGTACCGAGGGGCCCCAAAATAAAATTCTGCTTAGGGCCCCATAAAGGCTTGGGCCGGCTCTGAGAATTGCAATTCTGACGAGCCATGTTCAGTAACAACTTTTGGATTTTAAATAAAAAATCATTAATAAATGCTGTGTTTGTGGTATGTAAAAACGGATCAGTTGCGGACTGCAAACGCAGCATATGTGAAAGGACTACAGGGTGTGGGGCTCCTGCAACGCACACGCAACGCAACACGCACCGCACACGCACTGCAGACGGAGTATGTGTGAAACGGGCGTCACACTTAACGCCGTTGCAGAGACTTTCTATTTGTTCCGGTCAGATCACGAAACAAAATGCACAAAAACTGTCCCTGCTCTTGATGTACAATCACTGATGGTATTCGGTTTTGATGAGAGAAAAAATAGGCTACGAGGGCAGATTAGAAACGAGAACTTCTGACAAGTTTAACAGACTAGACCAGGGATTATAAGCAAAGTGTGCAAATATATTTTCCTTTATTCACGTGAAAATTCTTAGCACAAGGCTATATTGTGTTTAGATGCAATAATTAAACGAGATCTATATCAATAAATGAACTATTTAAATGATTTCCGGACATCTTAATACTATTTTTTTTTTTTTTTGTGCAATTGTTATTGTACATATTTTACATCTGATATTGTCTCAGCAATGCAACCCCCTTAATACGCCATATAGTGCATATCATATGCACGCAAAAAGCTCATTTTGATGTGAGCGCCCCTCACACGTCATGAGCTTTGGCGTGCATATAGTACGCAGTTTTTCGCGTGCATATGATAAGCAATTTATGTCCCACCCACTTTTTAAAACAAAGTTACGCCACTGCTCATAACATTTACATTTGTTTAATAAAAAGCTGGATTGTCCTCATATGAGTCTGAGAAGTAAGAAGTGATAGTTGATCTAGTTATTAAAACACAGTCTTAATCGAGCGGCTCGGTTTATGAAACTCACTTTACGTCACAAATGACAATTAAACTGTAAAGACTGAGTTTAATATGATCACACACAGAAAACATTGGACAATAATATGACATAATATCAGAAGCTGATGAATGAACTTACCGCAATGTGATATTTATGACTGTTTTTAACTCCTGAAAATGTGACTTTACATCCTGTCAGAATCGAGTCTTTACTTTCGGTTTGGACTCAGAACGCGCATGCGCAGGAGGCCTGAGACGTCCATAGATATCCATAATAAATTATTATGGATATCTATGGAGACGTCAACAACACATACCCCGCCCATCTCTCTTCTTCTGCTCTTAGTGTTCAGTCGCTCGTTAAATGTGTTTAGCGCCTCCTCCTGTACTGGAGAGTGTTCCTCAATGTCTACTGATCAGTCCAGACCTTTTTTACGGTCTATGGTCCAGACTCATGGAGAAACTTCATTAAAGCCTTTGCCACTTACATCTGCTGATTCAATATTAATATTAATTTCTCTCCACTTCATTCCAATCTGTTATAATTTCTTTCAATTTCTGTTTTCTAAAGAAATGCTTTTGCAAATAATTAATTAATTAATATATACTCCGTTTATAAGGATGTTTGTTTCTATGTATGTATGATTGTTGATCTATATTACATGCAATTGTGTGTTTCCTTTCATTTCTCTCAAGAGGAATCTCTATTCTGTCGTTCATTTTCTGGTCTTTGGTATTAACATCTGAATGTTTAGTGATTTTAAGTCTCATCTGCTAAATGAATGAATGTGTTAAAGCTTTCTGTTCTTTTCCTCCATGTTAGGATTCTTGTGTTTGTTCACATTGCTGAGAGAAATCAATAAAATGTATTTAAAAAAAAAACCTGTAATGAGACTCTTTATAACACAACTTTATTACATTAAATATAATCCTCCATTAAATGTGAGGTGTGTGTATAATTTCTGTTCTTTTATTCATTTTGTAGAGCTTGTTTTTGTGTGTTTTAGGCAGGGATGGGAAGCGATTCACTTTCACTTTTCCTCTGTGAACCCAGGAACCAGTGTCTATATGTTTTTAAAGCTTTATAAATGTGTAGGCATCATTTTAATAATAACTTTAATGCCATATTTGTATAATAAAATGGAAGTTAATAGTCTCTCGTTGACCTGAAGCTCTGCGTATAAAGCCCTACAATTGAATAAAATATCATATTATACAGACACTTCATATTTAATGGTGTCAGATGATTTGTTAATGGCCTTTAATAGATTCGAGGTTTAATAAAACATTTGTAATTGGTTTGTAAAAGGTGTTTTTCTGCATGTTTGGGCTCAGTTTTCACTGCATTTCCACTGTTTGACCAGCAGGGGTTCTCAGAGAGTTTCGAGCGCTTCAGTGAATCATTTAGTGAATCAGTTGTTGAGTTGAACAGTTTGTGTGAATCACTCCTTCAGGATTATTATAAAGTCCCAGGCACAGCTGCCTCCATCACCTCCATCTGTGTTGTTTCAGTCACTCTTTACTGGATTCTCCACATTTTCCCCATTCAGCTTTATGAAAACACCATCTCTCTATATAGCCTGTCCTTTTATCCATACTTGTGTGTTTCCTCTGGGACGACGACACACTTCTATTATTATACATTCACACTCATTTGGGACATTTACCCTTCTATATGCTAATCTTTAATGAATGTTACACATCCTCCAGCTTGTGTTGTGATTCTGTCTCATCTAACAGAACTATAAGCTGCTAACCAAAGTCCAAGTGCGGTCTTAACCGTGTTTCTAGAGCACAAATAATATCGGCTATATCATCCAGATCTGCAGGAACTTTCTGGAGCTCATTCGCTATTAAACTTCTGGCGTTCCATTGGAGGAAATGAAAAGCCGATCAGCTCCAGACAAACCATCATAATTGGTGTTCAGCATCTGATGAATAATTCCAGCTTTAATATCTTTAATCCCCAATAACTCTGTTGCTGCTTCTACAATGGTCTGGCTTTTATACTCGCCAGCTCTCGAGGACAACATCGCCCTCCTGTGGACATCATATCATCTTTAGGGGACGACTTCTAGTTCGTCTCACTCCTTCCCCTTCTAAAAAACTCCATCATTGTTTTTTAAGGTCACTCTCTGAGAATCCCAAGAGTTCTTCATCATCATCTCTTCCTTGAGTATTTCCAGCGACTGCCGATGCTGAAGCTCCTCCAGTTGTTGAGCGGTAGGATAACACACTTTAAGCTGAGATGTGTGTAACTGGTAAATCTTCTCCTGTTTCTTCCTGTTCCTCTTGATACTTTAAAGGTCCACTGAAATCAAAATTGAAGTTGTTTAGTCTTTTAGTATGACTGTGTTAGCCTTAAAGTTATGAATAAGCTGGTGTGTGTTCCAAAACTATGACAAAATTTGCATTTAGGAGATATAAGCATTCAAAACTCACTGTCTCTCACTTCCTTTAAAACGAATCTCAGATTTTGATGACATCATCGCAGACTTCACTTTCTCGTCAAATCTTCTGTCCAATCAAAATGCTCTCTAGAATCTAAAGCCCGCCCCCTACACTGCTGAAGCTGCGGCTGAAATCAGTCAGTTGTTAAGAACAGAACATAGCACACTATATATGTGATAGGAAACGATTCAGTGTAAATATGCTTTCATTTGAGGCGAATAAAGTCTGTTTTCATGTTAGTTTCACGCACCGCAGCCGCGCACACCCCCCAACGGCTCTGGTCTAAAGTTAGACTACAGACACGAGAGCGCAGCGCGGATCATATGAGCGAGTCGGCGCAGACAACAAACATATCGACCCATTTTAATTCCACACTGAATGCTGCATTTCAAAGCGATATGGAGGAGATTATGATGATAAACAGTGTTAGAGGAAACTGGCTTTACCAAACAGAGAACGGTCCGCTCTTGCGCTCTAGTCAAACTGTATATTAATGAAACGCTATTGGTTGTTTCAAAAAAGGGGAGGAGCTGCTAACAGCTGAAGCCGTTTCAGGGGAAATCACATCAACACATTGAATAATGCGGCGCCTTTCAAGGCACTTCAGTGGGCCTTTAAAAGACAACTCCGGTGAGAAATGACCCTAGGGGTAATTAACAGATGGTTACAGAGTAGATCGTTCTCTGGGATGCATTTTCATGAAAATCAAGTGTAAAGAGTTTAATCTTTAAAAACAGATTAGCTTATAACACTAGTCTATGGGGCACAGGGTAGTGAAATTAAACCGCTAGTTAATACCACTAACAGCTTAAAATAGCCTCACACTAACACGGCAGCATGATGAGGGTCCCTACATGCAAACCCAGCACTGAGAACTTTGTAAGAGTGCAAACAGTTTAATAAGAAGATACTTTATAAACATAGTGCCTTACGCGTTCACAGACAGGCACCATCTTGGAAAACAGTCTCGACTCATCGAGCGACGAGTGCTCTGCTAAGTGATGAACTGTGACTTGGAATCTCATATGGTCCGTTGTTTCCGGAAGAAAACACTGAACACAACAGAGAAGATAAATAAATAAAACTAAAAATGTCCATGTTACTACATTTCACAAACTTAATTCCTATCGACCAGCTCACTTAGAACAGCGCTCGTGGCTCGATTCGTCGAGACTGTTTTCCAAGATGGCTGCCGTCTGTAAACGCGTAAGGCACTATGTTTATAAAGGTTCTTCTTATTAAACTGTTTGTACTCTTACAAAGTTCTCAATGCTTTGGTTTGCATGTAGGGACCCTCATTATGCTGCCGTGTTAGTGTGAGGCTATGTTGAGCTGTTAGTGGTGTTAACTAGCGATTTAATTTTACCACCCTGTGTCTACCCTGTGCCCCATAGACAAACGTTATAAGCTAATCTGTTTTTAGAGATAAAACTCTTTACATTCGATTTTCATTAAAACGCATCCCAGAGAACGATCTACTCAGTAACCATCTGTTAATTACCCCTAGGTTCATTTCTCACCGAAGTTGTCCTTTAAAGGGCCCGTCCTACACTCAGCTCCATAGAGATCCTGCCATTCTGGAGCCAGTTTGGCAGAAATGTGTTCTTCTGTTTTTGAGAGCGGGTGTGAACGCATCCAAACTCTGGTGTTCGTTCTGAATGAAAGTCTTCTTTTACTGTCATAATGTGGCTTTTGTCTGAGACGAGCTCGTGGAGATCCTTTAATTCCTGAAGTTGAGCAGCATTGCTATATGTTGGAGAATCTGGAGAAATGTCCTGGGACTGAAACACGACATCCAATGGAGCTCTGAGAGGCGAGAGCCGGAGATTCTGGACCAGCTGAATTCAGGACAAACCAAACTCATGAAGGGCTTTTCCTACATCTGCACACTTTTACTTTTATAAATGGGGACAATCTTTGAAGGATGAGCAAATAATGTTTTGGTCGACACATTAAAAATAACATTAAACATGATAACATTAGAGTTTTGATGCTGGGAAAAGATGTCAAGTGCTATTTCTGCCCCAATCCCATGGTTACAGTCAGTGTTCCTGCATTAAATCCATGGGGAATGTTGCTGATTTGAGGACTTAAGGCCTTTTATAACTCGTCCATTCCCAATGTTTGTCCTGGTTTCCCCGTCAGTGCTGTTTGATCTGTGCTTTAGCTCAGAGAACTCTGTGCCGAATCTGATGCTTCTCACTAGACCTCCATCGTCCTGAAGTCAAAGGGTTTTCTGAAGGGGTTTTGGTGAAGCGGCTGAAATAAGGTCTGTGGCGAACACAAGCTCAAGACACTTTCAGGCTTTATTCTACAGCATAAACACATCAGTATTACCCCACTCATGATCTTCTGGAGCTGCTACGTGTCTTGAGAAAGGCGTTTGCTAACAAGTGTCTAATGGACGCCAGAGGCAGGCGAGGAGATGAACCGTCTTCAGCCCAAAAGCTAAACTCAGTGGCTTTCACAGCCTCATTCTGCTCATAATTGAGCTCTTATAAACTATTCTCACTCAAACGCTCTGGGGAAATGTCTGAGATAAAAACTGAAAGAGTTGTGGGAAGCTCAGGGATGGTGACGCTGAAGTCATGTGACCGTGGTGTCGTTCACAATTAGCATGATGCTAGCAACATGATTAGCATATTGGTAACAAAATGCTAGTTTGATTAGCATATTGCTAACATTATGTTAACAAAATTAGCATTATGTTAACAAAATTAGCATTATGTTAACAAACATTAGCATGTTGCAAGTATGTTGTTAACATGATAAGCATGTTGTTAACATTATGTTAACACGATTAGCATGTTGTCATCCTAACACAAGTAGGATAATGCTAGCAACATTATTAGCATATTGATAGCATTATGCTAACACAATCAGCATATTGCTAACATGGTTAGCATGTTGATACCATGCTGTTAACACAATTAGCATGTTTGCTTTCATTAAGCTAACATGGTTAACATGTTACTAGCATTAAGCTAACTCAATGAACATTATGCTAGCATTATTAACATGATTAGCATGTTTGATAACATTAAGCTAACATGATTAGAATGTTGCTAGCATTAATACTAACACAAATAGCATAATGTTAGCATTATGTTAACACAATTTGCATGGTGCTAGCAACATGATCAGCATGTTGGTAACGTAATGCTAATATGATTAGCATATTGTTAGCATTATGTTAACACAAATAGCATGATGTTAACAAACATTAGCATGTTACAAGCATGCTGTTAACATGATAAGCATGTTGTTAACATTATGTTAACATGATTAGCATGTTGTCATCCTAACACAATTAGGATGATGCTAGCAACATTATTAGCATGTTGGTAACATGCTGTTAACACGATTAGCATTTTTGCTTTCATTAAGCTAACATGGTTAACATGTTTGCTAGCATCATCTTGAGACTTTTGGAAGTGTAACGATGATATATTCGGTATCCCCCCCCCCCCCCCCCATTTTATTTTATTTATTTTTATTTATTTATTTTTTATTCTCCTGTGGTGAATTATCTTGTTTATAAAACAACTGTGTATATTGTAATTTATGTTAATATTTTCCTTTTTTTTCTTATATATATATTTGCTCACTTAGGCAATCCAGTCTCCTTTTTTTTCTTCCTTTTTTTTCTTCTTTGTGGTGTGATGTGTCCTTGGTTGTCCTATGTTGTTTACTGTTTTATGCTGTTGTGTATTAAAAAATTAAAAAAATATTAATATTAACATGTTGCTAGCATCAAGCTAACTCAATTAGCATAATCTGACTAACTAATCAGATTTTGTCTGTAAGGTAAGTTAGAAAGTTCTTGCTTATAGATCTGTTATATAAAGTGATATCTCATTCACAATCGTGCTGCTCTTCATGTCTATGGTAGAATCACAGCCGTGCTGATATTCAGTATAACTCACTCTCGATCCTGTTAAACTGATGAAATGAAACAGCACGACATCTTCCATAACAATCCCCAAATATGCCATTAGTTTGTGTTGATTTGGTGTTCGAGATATTGAGCATTATTTTTTTGTATGTGTCATCATTCTCCACCCCACGTCATTAAAATCGCTCCAAACCGTTTGAGCCGTTAAAACAAACACGGTAACTGTTTTCCTTCCACAGATTTAACAAATATAATTCAGAGCTGTGACGTCCCTCTCCACCTCACTTCACTCGTATCACACGGTGTCATTTGTTTGTGCAGGTTTAATCAAAACCAAACACTAGACACTGGACTTCATACAACGCTGCGCAGACCGATCGGCGGCTGACTTGAAGCAGTGCATGCCGGTTAGAAATGTAGTCGGACTTAAGGCAGCGCCGACGGCATGTGAGTGTGACGTAGGTCAACAAAGAACCGCAAGAGCGATTCGAGACCAGCCGCTGATGCAGCCGGTGCAGATTCTGAAGAAGTTTCTGCACGAGCTCTTGAGTTTTTTCATTGAATACTTTCTTACTCTTACTCAAGAAACTATTACGATTGTTACTTTTACTTGAGTAGATTTTGGCTATTCTACCCAGCTGATCCACGATTGGCCCTGATGAGACACAGCTGATCCACGATTGGCCCTGATGACGACACCGCTGATCCACGATTGGCCCTGATGAGACACAGCTGATCCACGATTGGCCCTGATGACGACACAGCTGATCCACGATTGGCCCTGATGACGACACAGCTGATCCACGATTGGCCCTGATGACGACAGCTGATCCACGATTGGCCCTGATGAGACACAGCTGATCCATGATTGGCCCTGATGACGACACAGCTGATCCACGATTGGCCCTGATGACGACACCGCTGATCCACGATTGGCCCTGATGAGACACAGCTGATCCACGATTGGCCCTGATGACGACACAGCTGATCCACGATTGGCCCTGATGACGACACAGCTGATCCACGATTGGCCCTGATGACGACACTGCTGATCCACGATTGGCCTTGATGAGACACAGCTGATCCATGATTGGCCCTGATGACGACACAGCTGATCCATGATTGGCCCTGGTGACGACACCGCTGATCCACGATTGGCTCTGATGACGTCACAGCTGATCCACGATTGGCTCTGATGACGACACGGCTGATCCACGATTGGCTCTGATGACGACACCGCTGATCCACGATTGGCCCTGATGACGACACAGCTGATCCACGATTGGCTCTGATGACGACACAGCTGATCCACGATTGGCCCTGATGACGACACAGCTGATCCATGATTGGCCCTGATGACGACACAGCTGATCCATGATTGGCTCTGATGACGACACAGCTGATCCACGATTGGCCCTGATGATGACACAGCTGATCCCCGATTGGCCCTGATGACGACACAGCTTATCCACGATTGGCTCTGATGACGACACAGCTTATCCACGATTGGCTCTGATGACGACACAGCTGATCCATGATTGGCCCTGGTGACGACACCACTGATCCACGATTGGCCCTGATGAGACACAGCCGATCCATGATTGGCCCTGGTGACGACACCGCTGATCCACGATTGGCCCTGATGAGACACAGCCGATCCATGATTGGCCCTGATGACGACACCGCTGATCCACGATTGGCCCTGATGAGACACAGCCGATCCATGATTGGCCCTGGTGACGACACCGCTGATCCACGATTGGCCCTGATGAGACACAGCTGATCCACGATTGGCTCTGATGATGACACAGCTGATCCACGATTGGCCCTGATGATGACACAGCTGATCCACGATTGGCCCTGATGACGACAGCTGATCCACGATTGGCCCTGATGACGACACAGCTGATCCACGATTGGCCCTGATGACGACACAGCTGATCCACGATTGGCCCTGATGACGACACGGCTGATCCACGATTGGCCCTGATGACGACACGGCTGATCCACGATTGGCTCTGATGACGACACCACTGATCCACGATTGGCCCTGATGAGACACAGCTGATCCACGATTGGCCCTGATGACGACACAGCTGATCCATGATTGGCCCTGATGACGACACAGCTGATCCACGATTGGCCCTGATGACGACAGCTGATCCACGATTGGCCCTGATGAGACACAGCTGATCCATGATTGGCCCTGATGACGACACAGCTGATCCACGATTGGCCCTGATGAGACACAGCTGATCCACGATTGGCCCTGATGACGACACAGCTGATCCATGATTGTCCCTGATGACGGCACAGCTGATCCACGATTGGCTCTGATGACGGCACAGCTGATCCACGATTGGCTCTGATGACGACAGCTGATCCACGATTGGCTCTGATGACGGCACAGCTGATCCACGATTGGCTCTGATGACGACACGGCCGATCCACGATTGGCTCTGATGACGACACCGCTGATCCACGATTGGCCCTGATGAGACACAGCTGATCCACGATTGGCCCTGATGACGACACAGCTGATCCACGATTGGCCCTGATGACGACACAGCTGATCCATGATTGGCCCTGATGACGACACAGCTGATCCATGATTGGCCCTGATGACGACACAGCTGATCCACGATTGGCCCTGATGACGACAGCTGATCCACGATTGGCCCTGATGACGACACGGCTGATCCACGATTGGCTCTGATGACGACACGGCTGATCCACGATTGGCTCTGATGACGACACCGCTGATCCACGATTGGCCCTGATGAGACACAGCTGATCCACGATTGGCCCTGATGACGACACAGCTGATCCATGATTGGCCCTGATGACGACACAGCTGATTCACGATTGGCCCTGATGACGACAGCTGATCCACGATTGGCCCTGATGAGACACAGCTGATCCATGATTGGCCCTGATGACGACACAGCTGATCCACGATTGGCCCTGATGACGACACCGCTGATCCACGATTGGCCCTGATGAGACACAGCTGATCCACAATTGGCCCTGATGACGACACAGCTGATCCACGATTGGCCCTGATGACGACACAGCTGATCCACGATTGGCCCTGATGACGACACTGCTGATCCACGATTGGCCTTGATGAGACACAGCTGATCCATGATTGGCCCTGATGACGACACAGCTGATCCATGATTGGCCCTGGTGACGACACCGCTGATCCACGATTGGCTCTGATGACGACACAGCTGTTCCACGATTGGCTCTGATGACGACACAGCTGATCCACGATTGGCTCTGATGACGGCACAGCTGATCCACGATTGGCTCTGATGACGACACAGCTGATCCACGATTGGCTCTGATGACAGCTGATCCACGATTGGCTCTGATGACGACACAGCTGATCCACGATTGGCTCTGATGACGGCACAGCTGATCCACGATTGGCTCTGATGACGACACAGCTGATCCACAATTGTCTCTGATGACAACACAGCTTATCCACGATTGGCTCTGATGACGACACAGCTGATCCACGATTGGCTCTGATGACGACACAGCTGATCCACAATTGTCTCTGATGACAACACAGCTTATCCACGATTGGCTCTGATGACGACACAGCTGATCCACGATTGGCTCTGATGACGACACAGCTTATCCACGATTGGCCCTGATGACGACACAGCTGATCCACGATTGGCTCTGATGACAACACAGCTTATCCACGATTGGCTCTGATGACGACACAGCTGATCCACGATTGGCTCTGATGACGACACAGCTGATCCACAATTGTCTCTGATGACAACACAGCTTATCCACGATTGGCTCTGATGACGACACAGATGATCCACGATTGGCTCTGATGACGACACAGCTTATCCACGATTGGCTCTGATGACGACACAGCTGATCCACGATTGGCTCTGATGACGACACAGCAGATCCACGATTGGCTCTGATGACGACAGCTGATCCACGATTTGGCCGGATTCACCGCATGACAGCGATCACGTGTATTTCGTGCTTATTCTAAAACCTTCTGTTCCACGAATGCTCAAAGATCATTTATTTAAAACAGTAAAACCTCTTTTCATGTAGTTGCGATGTTATATTATCATGTTAAACTAAAACTGATAAAAACCGTAGACACCACTTCATAGATAGTGTAGGTTTATGATGAACTTTTTTCTTGTACAAACACACACTGTACTAAGCAGTGCATCAAGTATTACATGACAATAATGTCTCTAAAAATCTGTGTATTGCATTTATTTAACTTCAGCTGTGATAACGTATACAAACACAGCGCAAGCGTCACTACAGGAAGCAGAAAGTGTCCGACTTCACGTCTCCGTTTGCAGCTCCTCCCGCCTGTACGTGGCTACTCTCACTGATCGTTACATCCAGCCGCAGCCGATATCCAACGCTTTTATTGGTTGATTTAGTCATGTGGGTTCTCAGTTCAGTTCTGTCATTGGTTCATTGTCTTGATTGTTCACAGGTGTGTCTTGTTTGGTCATTAGTCTTTGTGTATTTAAGCCCTCATGTTTGCCTTGTTCCCTGGTTGAGTATTGTTCCTGTAAACTCTGTTGGTAAGTTTGTCAAGT
Source organism: Pseudorasbora parva (assembly GCF_024679245.1). NCBI lineage: Eukaryota > Metazoa > Chordata > Actinopteri > Cypriniformes > Gobionidae > Pseudorasbora > Pseudorasbora parva. The sequence goes on from NC_090196.1 coordinate 2,782,847, forward strand.
TTGCTTATGGTGTGTGATGGTAAAATGAGGCTTCCTGAACCACTGACAGTCATTGCTTCACCAGAAGGTTCATTACGCAAAGCTTCATTCATCATTGCACACTTGTGACCTAGCAGCTGTGCTAAGAAATAGCAGACAAATGTATTATTCCTGAGCAAATGACCTGACAGATATTTGTCCATTGCCTGGGTATGCGTAAAATACAATATGCATCTTTCTCTGTCTGCTTTACTTGGACAAAGAAAACAGACACAATGTTACTTAATTATTTATAAAAAAAATTGATTGTGAAAGTATGAACAACAACATTGGTGCTGTGTTGAGTGCAGTGCTTATGGTGGAGAGAATGTAATAAAAAGTAACTGTAACAGAGCAGTGTGGGGTGGGAAAAGTGAAGAATTGTTACTGTTTTTTTTTTTTTTTTTTCAGTGTGTACAGTTTATTGTGCAGTTTTAGTGCATTGTTGTGCCTATGGGTTTGAGGATATAGTGGAGAAAACTGCAACACAGCAGTTTCGGGGTGGGGGAAGGAAGGATTATAATAGTTCCCTATATCGAGGGAACTTTGCACTGTGTCGAAACGACGAATTTGGGGATGCTCCCTAAGCATCAACGCATCTGAAGTATGAATGAAACTAGTCCAATCCTTATTGGTAGGTAATAGATGTGACGGCATACCCGGAAGCTATAAAGGGGAGCCCGGCGCATTGTAGCGTCAGTTATCGCTCTTCAGCATAACGCTCTGTGTGTGTGTTTGAAAGACTGTCTGTCTATTTATTGTTGTCTGTCCCATATATATACATATATTTTCAGTAAAGAGACCTAGAAAGTACGATGTCAAGTACTGAGTTTAAGAGATGCGTGCACCCGTGTCCCCGCTTCATTTCGGGAGCGGACACGCAGTCTTTATGTGTGCAGTGCCTGGGCGTTCAGCATGCTCAGGCGGCTCTCGAGGGAGCCGCCTGCAGTCATTGCGAGCTGCTGACACTCAGGGTGCTGAGGTCTCGGTTGGCGGTCTTTGATGAGGCCGGCCAACCACGTGAGCCCCGTGGTTCTGGGCCCGCAGCCGTCGAGGCGGCCCGGCATCGCAGATCATGGGGCTCACAGCTGGACTTGTCAGCAGAGATTGAGATTGCTGAGGCACTTTCTCAATCTTCCTCTGACAGTTCAGAGGTTCTCCCACCTCGTGGGGAAGCCCGCGAAGCGGCTTCTTTCCCCGGGGTGGAGAAAACGATGTTGATCCTCTCCGGGTCTGAGGATCCAGAAGAGATCAACATCGAGGCGGGTGGAGCCGCATATATGTCACCACCGCATCCACCCGCCCAAGAGGAGCTAATAGAGGTGCTGACTCGAGCAGTGGCCAAATTAAATATCGATTGGCCACAAGAGAGACAAGAAGTTCAGCCATCAAGCAGGCTGGACGATTGGTTTCTCTCGCGCCGGGCTCAGTCACCTCGCCGGGGCTTGCCGTTCTTTCCGGACCTGCACAATGAGTTGTGTAGGTTCTGGAACAGACCATACTCCGCGCGCATATCCAATCCCCCCGTGTTAGACTATGCAAATATTGTGGGGGCACGCGAGGTCGGCTACGGGACGATGCCGCGGTAAGAAGATGGTCTCGCGAGCAATCTGTCTCCCGAATCGGCATCGTCCCTGAAAGCCCCGGTACTGCCCACCAAGCCGTGCAGGGACACATCGGCTTTGGTGTGCAGGGCTTATATGGCGGCAGGTCGGGCTGGTAGTTCCCTGCACATGTTATCTATTCTGCAGGCATACCATGCGACCTCCTCAAAGAGCTTGACGAGGGTGAAGTTCCCTCTCCGGAGGACATTCTGGAGCTTAGAAAGGCTGCTGACCGTGCCATCGGCCGCTCCATGGCATCTATGGTGACCGTGGAGAGACATTTATGGTTAAATCTGTCGGAAATGAAGGAGAAAGATAAGACTTTTCTCCTAGACTCCCCGATCTCGCCTTTTGGCCTGTTCGGCGACGCAGTTAATTCGGTCGTCGACAGGTTCCAGGTGGGCGAGAAAACAGTCAATGGCCTTTCAACAGTTTCTCCCTCGTCGGCCAAAATCTGGGAAGGCTGCCACTAGTGGGTCAGGTGCAAAAAGAGAGTCCCGCCGTCACAGACGCTTCGGGCCACATCCTTTTCCCACGGACATGTGATGCTCCAGTCGCCTCAAGAAAGACCTGCGACTGGGCGGGACGAATGTCCAAATACCGAAAATCTTATTTCGCTCTCTGCCGGGCATCCACTTCAGAGAGCGAAAAATGGGATTCAGTTAATACCCGAGACCAGCCTCGAGAGGCTGATTCCCTTAGTAGATTATCTCGGTGCATGGAAATGCCTTCTGAATATATCCACATGGGTCCTGCGTACTGTAGAAATAGGGTACAGACTGCAGTTCGATCACCCCCCTCCAAAGTTCAATGGGGTGACATTGACTGCAGTAGTGCCAGAACGGGTTCGGGTAATGGAACAAGAAGTAGAATCCTTCCTGACAAAGGGAGCCATAGAATGGGTCCCGCCGTCTCAGACGGAGGCCGGGTTCTACAGCCGGTACTTTATAGTTCCAAAAAAGGATGGAGGGCTTCGGCCGATTTTAGATCTGAGGTATCTGAACCGGTGTCTGAGGAGATTCAGGTTCAAGATGTTGACTATTCCCACCATTGTGAGTCAGATCCAGCCCAATGACTGGATCATCACGATAGATTTAAAAGAAGCCTATTTTCATGTCTCCATCCTTCCTTGCCACAGGAAGTTTCTGAGGTTCGCTTTCGGGGGCGAAGCGTATCAATATCAAGTGCTTCCCTTTGGTCTAGCTCTTTCCCCTCGCACATTTACCAAATGCATGGATGCAGCTCTGGCTCCACTGAGACTTCAGGGCATCCGGGTACTGAATTATATCGACGACTGGCTAATACTAGCCCAGTCGTTCGAAATGGCAGTTCAACATCGAGATGTAGTTCTAGCACATATTCAAGGCTTGGGGTTAATGCTCAATACGAAAAAGAGCGTGTTGACGCAACTGTCCCCCGCACAAATCAATACCATTCTGGCGATAGTCTCAAAGATAAAGCTGGGCCAAAGTATGTGTTCGGGCATCTAGCAGCAGCGTCCAACGTCATTCCATTCGGCCTGCTACATATGAGGGCCCTGCAGTGGTGGTTGAAAACCAAAGGGTTTTCCCCCAGAGGGAACCCATTCCGTATGACCAGAATCATGCGCAAATGCCTTTGGGCTCTATATATATGGAAGAAAGTTTGGTTTATGTCCCAAGGGCCAGTGCTGGGAGCGTCATGTTGCCAGAAAACCGTTTCAACAGATGCCTCCCTCACTGGCTGGAGCACGGTCATGGAAGGCCGCTTTGCGAGGGGTCCATGGGAAGACCGTCATTCAACCTGGCACATAAATTGCCTGGAAATGATGACGGTCTACAGAGCTCTCAGGAGTTTCTTCCCGGAACTTCGCGGACACCACGTTCTGGTCCGTACGGACAATATGGCAGTCGTGGCATACAGGGAGTGCAGAATTATTAGGCAAGTTGTATGTAAAGAGTTCGTAGGTAAGGAAGGAAGAGGACAAGGGGTCGGCTTGGACTGCTGACGTCTCTTTTATTTAATCAATCAAAATCAACAACGTGCACACTTCAGCGTGTGTCTTTTCCTATGCTCAGTTTCGGTTTCGCTTCCGGGTTGTTCCACTTCCGGGTTCCAGCTAGCTCAATGTCTCAGTGGGGGGAACGTCAGCAGTCCGTCTCTCTCTCCCATGCTTCCGATTGTGCCAGCGTTTTAAGCTCTCTCCACGCCCATTACTGGAATAAGAGACAGGTGTTATCAATCTGCGTCCAACCCACTCACTTACCGCTCGTCCCGCAGCTCTCTCTCCCGCTGCAGACCTCGCTGAACCACGCCCCCCTTGCCACATACCCCCACCGCCCGACTCAGGCCGGGGAGCCCGTCCAGCCTGAGCACCCGGCCTGTGGACCACCTTGAATTTAAAAGGCTGTAGAGCTAGATACCAACGGGTGATCCGCGTGTTGGTATCTTTCATGCGGTGGAGCCATTGGAGAGGAGCGTGGTCCGAACAAAGGGTGAACTCCCTCCCCAGGAGGTAGTAGCAGAGGGTGAGAACGGCCCACCTGATGGCAAGGCATTCCTTTTCTATGGTGCTGTACTTAGCCTCTCTCTTGGAGAGCTTGCGGCTAATGTACAGCACCGGCCGCTCTCCCCCCCTCCACCTCCTGGGTCAGTACTGCGCCCAACCCTCTGTCCGACGCGTCAGTCTGCAACACAAAAGGGAGAGAAAAGTCAGGGGAGTGTAAAAGCGGCCCGCCACACAGAGCAGCCTTAACTTGGGTGAAGGCCTGCTGGCACGGCTCCGTCCACTGGACCGTATCTGGTAGCCCCTTTCTAGTGAGGTCAGTCAGAGGGCTGGTGAGGTCCGAATAATTGGGTATAAACCGCCTATAATATCCCGCCAGCCCTAGGAACTGCCTCACCACCTTTTTGGTCTTGGGCCTCGGGCAGGTCGCAATTGCTGCGGTCTTATCAATTTGGGGACGCACCTGTCCATGGCCCAAGTGGAAGCCCAGATACATTACTTCCACCCGCCCAATTGCACACTTCTTCGGGTTGGCCGTGAGCCCCGCTCCGAATGGAAGTGTGACAAATTGGTGCAATCCAAACGGCGTGGTGAAAGCTGTTTTTTCTTTGGACAATGGAGACAAGGGGATCTGCCAATAGCCCTTCGTTAAGTCCAATGTCGAATAAAATCGAGCCGTACCCAGCCGATCAAGCAACTCGTCAACCCGCGGCATTGGATAGGCGTCGAATTTCGACACAGCATTCACCTTGCGATAGTCCACGAAGAACCTGACCGAGCCGTCGGTTTTAGGAACCAAAACTATTGGGCTCGCCCAGTCACTGTTGGACTCTTCTATTACTCCCATATCAAGGCTTGTATCCAATGCCCCCGGCTTGTATCCAATGCTCCCGGCTTCATCAGGCTTTGATGGATAGAGGTTTGGTTACATCCTGAATCCACCAAGGCCTGATATGAACCCCCCTTGATACTCACGGGTATTTGCTACTCTCCTGCCTGATCGGGGGTGGCCTGCGGGACGTCCGGAACCCGGATCATTGTCCCGATGTCCATCATCGGACACCGGTCCACAAAATGATCCGGGTCCCCGCAACGCCAACAGGCCAGCCCAGGCCTACCTGCCGCCCCAGTGGCGGGGAGTGGGTTGGACAATGGACGTGGAGAGAGGGAGGAACCGGAAGCATGATCCCCTCCCGCCCCCATCAGCCCCGCCCCCCTGGGCAGGGCCCTCGAATTCCCGAACTGCCCCGGGCCCATCCCGCCCCGGCCTCGGGGGGGGGAATACGAGGGGGGCCCGGTGGGCGGGACCTAGGGAGAGGGACAGGGCGAGAGAGAGAGACAGATGGGAGAGAGATAGAAGTAGAGGTGGGGGAGAGAGAGGTAGATGTTAGAGGGGGTTCGCCGACCCCAGGGTATGCCACCATGTGGTCCTCCGCCATGTTGATGGCCGTCACCAGCGACGTGGGCCGGTGGCACTGGACCCACTCGGCGGTTCGCTTGGGGAGCCGAGTTATGAACTGCTCCAGCACCACCAGATCGATAATATGGTCCACGTCACTTCCGCCGGCCAATAGCCACTTGCGGCAGGAGTCCCGGAGCTGCTGGGCCATCGCAAAGGGCCGGCCGGCCTCGCCCCAGTTCAGGGAACGGAAACGTTGACGATGTTGTTCGGGCGACCGGCCGACCCGCTGGATAATGGCCCTCTTCAGATCTTCATAGACCAGGAGGTTCACCACCGGTAGTTGTTGGGCGGCCGCCTGGGCTTCTCCAGATAGAAGGGGGATGAGGCGCACCGGCCACTGTGCACGGGGCCACCCGCAGGCCTCCGCCGTCCATTGGAATATATCCAGGAAGGCCTCGGGATCGTCCTGTGGCCCCATCTTGTGCATCGGCACGTGAACCGGTGCGCCGGTCTGCCCGGCGGCCTCGGCGCGAGGCTCCCGGTCGAGCCAGCTCCGGAACCTCTCGTGGTCCTCCTGCTGGCCTTGGACGATTGCTGCGAATCTTCGTTCTTGATCCGTCCTAAGGTCCAGCAGTGCCTGATGTTCCTCGCGGTGTAGGTCCGCGAGGGATGAGATGATCTCCGCAAGTGGGGTGGAGGACGGTGTTTGCATGGCGGCGGCTTGGTCCTGCTTCCTTCCCGGGTTTCGGCACCAGTGTAAAGAGTTCGTAGGTAAGGAAGGAAGAGGACAAGGGGTCGGCTTGGACTGCTGACGTCTCTTTTATTTAATCACTCAAAATCAACAACGTGCACACTTCAGCGTGTGTCTTTTCCTATGCTCAGTTTCGGTTTCGCTTCCGGGTCGTTCCACTTCCGGGTTCCGGCAAGCTCAATGTCTCAGTGGGGGGAATGTCAGCAGTCCGTCTCTCTCTTCCATGCTTCCGATTCTGCCAGCGTTTTAAGCTCTCTCCATGCCCATTACTGGAATAAGAGACAGGTGTTATCAATCTGCGTCCAACCCGCGGCTCTCTCTCCCGCTGCAGACCTCGCTGAACCACGCCCCCCTTGCCACATTGTATTTTTGAGGATTAATTTTATTATTGAACAACAACCATGTTCTCAATGAACACAAAAAACTTATTAATATCAAAGCTGAATATTTTTGGAAGTTTTAGTTTTTAGTTTTAGCTATTTTAGGGGGATATCTGTGTGTGCAGGTGACTATTACTGTGCATAATTATTAGGCAACTTAACAAAAAACAAATTTATACCCATTTCAATTATTTAATTTTATCAGTGAAACCAATATAACATCTCAACATTCACAAATATACATTTCTGACATCCAAAAACCAATCAAAAACAAATCAGTGACCAATATAGCCACCTTTCTTTGCAAGGACACTCAAAAGCCTGCCATCCATGGATTCTGTCAGTGTTTTGATCTGTTCACCATCAACATTGCGTGCAGCAGCAACCACAGCCTCCCAGACACTGTTCAGAGAGGTGTACTGTTTTCCCTCCTTGTAAATCGCACATTTGATGATGGACCACAGGTTCTCAATGGGGTTCAGATCAGGTGAACAAGGAGGCCATATCCTTAGATTTTCTTCTTTTATACCCTTTCTTGCCAGCCACGCTGTGGAGTACTTGGACGCGTGTGATGGAGCATTGTCCTGCATGAAAATCATGTTTTTCTTGAAGGATGCAGACTTCTTCCTGTACCACTGCTTGAAGAAGGTGTCTTCCAGAAACTGGCAGTAGGACTGGGAGTTGAGCTTTACTCCATCCTCAACCCGAAAAGGCCCCACAAGCTCATCTTTGATGATACCAGCCCAAACCAGTACTCCACCTCCACCTTGCTGGCGTCTGAGTCGGACTGGAGCTCTCTGCCCTTTACCAATCCAGCCACGGGCCTATCCATCTGACCCATCAAGACTCACTCTCATTTCATCAGTCATTAAAACCTTAGAAAAATCAGTCTTGAGATATTTCTTGGCCCAGTCTTGACGTTTCAGCTTGTGTGTCTTGTTCAGTGGGGGTCGACTTTCTGCCTTTCTTACCTTGGCCATGTCTCTGAGTATTGCACACCTTGTGCTTTTGGGCACTGCAGTGATGTTGCAGCTCTGAAATATGGCCAAACTGGTGGCAAGTGGCATCTTGGCAGCTGCACGCTTGACTTTTCTCAGTTCACGGGCAGTTATTTTGCGCCTTGGTTTTTCCACACACTTCTTGCGACCCTGTTGACTATTTTGAATGAAACGCTTGATTGTTCGATGATCAAGCTTCAGAAGCTTGGCTATTTTAAGACTGCTGCATCCCTCTGCGATATATCTCACTATTTTTGACTTTTCTGAGCCTGTCAAGTCCTTCTTTTGACCCATTTTGCCAAAGGAAAGGAAGTTGCCTAATAATTATGCACACCTGATATAGGGTGTTGATGTCATTAGACCACACCCCTTCTCATTACAGAGATGCACATCACCTAATATGCTTAATTGGTAGTAGGCTTTCCAGCCTATACAGCTTGGAGTAAGACAACATGCATAACGAGGATGATGTGGTCAAAATACTCATTTGCCTAATAATTCTGCACTCCCTATATAAACCACCAGGGGGGGTTGAGATCGCGCCCACTATGCAAACTGGCACATCTCATTCTTCGCTGGTCGCAAGAGAAACTGTTATCCCTCAGGGCAATGTATATCATGGGGATACAGAATCAGGGGGCAGACATACTGGCGAGACAGGGGCTGAGGCCTGGGGAATGGCAGCTCCACCCAGAGGTGGTGGAGGCGATATGCAGGAGGTTCGGCCCAGTGGAAGTGGATCTGTTTGCATCTCGAGAGACGTCCCACTGTCCGCTGTGGTTCTCCCTCACGCATCCAGCCCCGCTGTGGTTGGACGCCATGGTACAGACATGGCCGAGGCTGCGTCTGTACGCATTTCCCCCTATCGCTGTGCTCCCAGGGGTCCTGAAGAGAGTTTGGCAACAAGGAGTCAGTCTCCTTCTGGTGGCTTCTCGTTGGCCGACCCGAGTATGGTTCTCGGACATAATAGCTCTGCTGGTGGATCACCCGTGGCAGGTCCCTCCTCATAGGGACCTATCACAGGCAGGGGGCACAATATTACAACCCCCGCCTCGAAATATGGAACCTCTGGGTACCCTAAGGGGGCCAGGTACCTGGAGGAGGGATTACCAGCAGACGATATAGAGACCCTTCTCTTAGGAGAATGGCGGCTCTTCAAGCCTTGGCCATTACGCCAACCTGCTTGGAGTTTGCCCCGGGAGGAGTAAAAGCCGTACTGCACCCTAGACCAGGCTATGTGCCTAAGGTCCCGTCCAGTGTGGTTCTTCAGGCATTTCATCCCCCGCCTCATGCGACGGTGGAAGAAGGGAGACTGTTCCTTTTGTGCCCGGTTCGGGCCTTAAGGATTTATTTGGAAAGGTCAGCTCAGTGGAGGAAATCAGACCAGCTGTTTGTGTGTTTTGGCTCACCCAAGAAAGGGTTGCCTGCATCAACCCCTACTATTAGTAATTGGATTGTGCAGGCGATAGCTTTGGCATATCAGGTGTGTAATCTGCCTTCACCTATTGCCTTGAGAGCCCATTCTACCAGGGGCATGGCCTCCTCGGTGGCCCTTCTCTGGAGTCCCAATGCAGGACATCTGTGAAGCGGCCGGTTGGACTACTCAGCACACGTTCATAAGATTTTACAGGTTACACCTCCCTGCGACACCCGGCGGCAGGGTACTCCAGTCCTAATTGTGCCTGGTCTCCAGCTCACAATAGGGCAGGCGTATCCTTGGTGTGGCCTAGTGGGCACTTATTCCCCAAATTCGTCGTTTTGACGCAGTTAGGAAAGTTCCCTCGATATAGGGAACGTCTAGGGTTATGTATATAACCCTTGTTCCCTGAGAGGGAACGAGCACTGCGTCTCGTTGCCACACCGCGTATCGCCTGAGAGCGTTTTGCTTCATCGCGATAATTGACGATACAATGCACCGGGCTCCCCTTTATAGCTTCCATACAATCTGATCCTTCATACTTCAGATGCGTTGATGCTTAGGGAGCATCCCCAAATTCGTCGTTTCAACGCAGTGCTCGTTCCCTCTCAGGGAACAAGGGTTATATACATAACCCGAGACGATTTTTATTGAGGAACATAATTTTTTGAAGTGTGTTGGGGTTTAGACAATTCCTCTTCATGGACAAAACCTCTTCAGCCTTGGAAAAGATCCATTTACAAGGAACATAGGATGCAGTTAAACATAAAAATACCAGTGCCAGCTGGTTTAAGTGAGGATACTGATGCTTCTGTTGAGCCCAATATACTAGTGGATCCTCAGATCTAGATTTACTTCTGATAAATACCGGTCCACTTCAACACTAGCATCTGTTACACTTGAGCTCCTTCTACTTTGATCAACCATCCAGCAGATGCCAAAGGACGCCTAATAATAGAGGAAATCTCTATCAGAGAAAATCTACCTAACCTAATAGTAATAATGTAATAATATACTGTAGCATAATAGTATAATGTAACAATATTTATCCCTAACACAAATAAACCACAATAACAATAATGACACAAATCTCTAACACTCACACTTCTAATACTCCTGACACTTCTCTGAAACGCCAGGGGTGAGTTTCAAACCCAAAGTGAAAGAACATGATGAACTGTTTGTCTCTCTAGAGGGGAGACTCAGAACAAGGAGTGTCTGTTGAAAGGGTACCTTTATCCCTTTGCGAATAGGAGGAGATTGAAATTTGGCACTTCTTCCAGTGTTGTGATTGGCTGCTGGCATCAGAGAGGGCACACTGTGTGGCCCACCCTTCTTTCCCCTGTGGAACTCATTTGCATACTGTACATAGTTAGAAGGATTTAAAGTGTCTTTAAAGTTTATCAATGCATTTCTCACTTTCCAAACCACCATCAGAATACCCTTGGCAATATACTATACAAATAGACACCAAACATGATGGAAAAAAAGATTGAAATGTCGTGCGTTCATTTGTTCATTAAGAGCTGATTATGTTTAAGAAGGTGCATTAAAAATCACTGTCCCTGAGAATACTTATTTATCTGAAGTAAGTATTTTACATCAGTTTTAAGATTTCCAAACATAGTTATGAATGGATTTGGATGGATCATTGTGGTCTTTCTTTGTTTCGCCCACTACTGCTGAGGTCCTGAGGAATGTTTATGGCCGTCACAAACCAGGACATTAGGGATCGGTCTCTATGTGGACCAATGAGAAGTCCTGTCCTTCCTGGGCTTGGTACCAGAGGTCTTCTTCTTGCCCTCAAAGATGTGTTTAACTGTTGTCCTAGCATCTTTATCTGATGGTGTTGGCCAGTTTGTTGGTGTTATTCCACGAAGATCCAATCAAAATGTAGCAAACCTTTGTCCACTGTTATGGGCAGAAAGGCCTGGCCATAAACTGGGCCCTGGAATGTGCTGTCCACTACACGCTAATGGTCTGAAACTCACACTGGTCCTCATAAATAGAGCTAAAGTATTGACTGACATATACAGTATTGACACACACACACACACACCCGCGCGTATGGGAGGACATGCATTATGTCAACGAATATCATTACAAATATTTGACACACAATGAAATGCTAACCCTAACTACCCATCTTTATACAGGATCTGCTGTTCTGTCTGTAATAAATCAAAGGGGAAAATCCTTTCAGAGAGATTTACATTCTTACACAATTACTGTCACAACGGCTGGTTCTTAATTTAGGATCATGTTTTTTAATGATTTGTATTATATTTGTATATATTAAAGTTCAGCCCCTTCTGTAAATGTAAATGTGTAGCAGAAGTGAAAGTGGTCTGTTCCAGTCCAGATCCTGTAACCAATCAAAGAGTGAGACTGAAAATCCCATTTGCATTGTCAGGGTGGAGTGATTGTGATCCTCTCAGAATAGAGCAGCTCTGTCTCCAGAGACCATGTTCAAACCCCAAGAGCTTTATTTGACATTTACTGCTACATCAACCTTCTGAAAAGCACCTGCATCTTCATCTGTTAGCTGAATGATGTTGTCAGACACAAAGTGAACTTGTTGAGAAGCTTTATTGAATGTTGCAGCAAACACAGCAGATTGAAAGATCACACAGTGCTTTGACACACGCGAGCTCTCTTTCAGTATTGAGTTGTAAATCACTACAGCTGCAGCACTAGACTCATGTGAATCCTGCCTGACACAGGACACTCAGATACGGCTCATCTTCAGGAGAGAAACATCAGCACTCAGAGCTCTTGTGGAACGAGACCTCATGAGGAGGAGCTCCATCATGTGTTACTCTGCAGACGTACACCTCTCCCTCTTCCCAGCGTGCTTTGCTGAGGGTCAGGACGCTACTGCGGCTGTAGCGGCCATCGTCCTGCTGGCTCTCTGCGCTGGTCAGAACCCCCTCGGTGACCTCTGACCCGTCCAGTGTCCAGCTCACCAGCGCCCCCTGTGGAGAGTAAGAGCTGAGCAGGCAGAGCAGTGCGGCTGAGTCTCCAGAGATCTGCAGAGAAGAGGGCGGCAGCAGAGACACTGAGGGCTTCACTGTGGGACCAGCTGCAGGAGACAAACACAACACATTCACAAACACAAAGAACACACACTGCACTTTCATTCACAGCATTTCAACAGCAGGACAAATCACACTCACAATCTGATCCTTCATGTCCTTCAACATCACTACAGCTGATATATATATATATATATATACAATATACAAACGACACAATCACTATATACATTTACATCAAACCTCATCAATCAAACTGAACATTGTAATACACCGACTGATTTCATTACAGCAGTTTTTAACTCACAACATAAAGTTCTTACATTTTACTGAGATATTCAACTCAATTTCAAACAGAATTAAAAGTCACACATAAATTGTGTTTGTATTATAAAGCACTGAATTATAATCACAACATGAGCAAAAGAGATTCAGTATCATTGACTGAACTACAGAAAGTACAACATTTACATTCTGATGTCAAATCTCTTTTCTCCATGTATGATATCTACAATAAAAGATGAACTATATATGAACTCAGTGTAGAAATAAATGAAGGAAAACAAACCTGTAATAAACTCAATAAACTCATAGTGAGACGCTTTATGGAAATATGTTTAGATTTTGTTGTTGAAAGGAATAATGCCGTTCTTCTGAATGTATAAACATGACAATATCATTGATTCAGATTAAATAATTATTACACAATATCAGAAACACTTAAAGCCTTTATACACAATGCATTATAAAAGTATTAATGCATTAATTATGAATTGTTAAACACATTATAATGCATGTATGATCTCATGAATAATTGTAACCACAGTTATAACACATTATAATATTATCTATTCATTGTTACACCTTTAGAAATTATAATACATTAAAACTCACGACAAACAACCAATTTCAGACGCAACAAGGAATTTGCAAATATTATAATGCATTTTAACTTTGGCTACAATTATTTATGAAAAGATATAAGGCATTATAATCTCCATTATGAATATCTTTATAATGCATTATACATAAAGGCTTCAAGTAAAGTTTCAGCACAATATCTAATAATCATTATCATTAATAAATGTTGTTCTTGTTTCGACTGTAAAACACTTTCTGAAATCTAAACTGTATTTTTAAATAAGGAATTAAAAAGACTTACATTTAATCACCAGTTTGGTTCCTCCACCGAATGTCCACCACAGTGATACAATCTAATGAAACGCTCGTACAAAAACCTCTATTCCACTCGAGTGAACACACACTCCAGCAGAGAGAGAGAGAAACAACACTTCAACACACTGATATTAGAAGCTCCTCAGCTCTTCTCAACACTCACTCATTCAGATTGACTCAATGATTTCTGATATAACACTGTTTAAAGAAATATATTTGATGAGCTGTGACCTCTGAGGTGACCTTTGACCTCTTTGATCATGGATGATGTTGTGGAGTTTCTCATAATGATGCTTCTGTTCTTCATATGCAGCTCAATCTTCAGGATTGACAGAAAAACCTGCAGCTTCAGACTTCAATCTTCAGTGAAAATCTGCTCAAATCATGAGTTTATTGAATATTATAGCCAAAGTCAATAGAAAGTGTCAACAATGGAAATAGAAAAGGTATTTTGCATGTTCTCCACAGTCAAGCATGTTTTCATATTCAAGGTCTGTTCTAAAAGTATCTGGACTGGTTATGAATCTCCACACAAGATCATGAAACGTGAACAAGCTCTAATATGTCTCCATCTTTAACAGCCTGTTTCTTCTCCATCTGATGATTTCAGACACGCATGAGGCTTCATGATAGATGGAGTGACACCATGAACTCTGATTAGAGATTCACAATCAGTCCTGATACTTTCTGAACAGACTCATGATTCATGATCTGACTTTAGTGATGGCGGTTCATCGAGTGGAAGTGTAGCAGTGATGATGGTCACATGACTGAATATGGACACAGAGATGGACGTTCATCTGCACATCCTCAGTGTCTCAGGAGTCACAATACAAATAAAACTACTGAACTAACTCAAATAACATTAGTCAGAATGGAAATGATCATTGTGTAACTCTAGTGTGTGTGAGTGTGTTCTGAGCACAAGCTATTGTAAATCCTGCCCACTTCTTTGCATTGTCAGCACATGCTTCAGTCTGAGAGTGTTTATAGTGCTGTGAGTTTAACACTTCATGACTGAGAGCAGAACAGAACACAATCTTCATCATCACACAAGACACAAGAACAACAATGAACACCATCATCATCTTCATCTGGACATTGCTCTGTATATCAGGTATATAGAGAAACACTGATTGGTTGGTTAATATTTTATAAATATAGCACAAATATTTATATTTCTATTTATTATTCAGTTGTTTATTTGTTTGTTTATTTGAATAGGGAGAAGTATGTCACATAAAAACATGTTACATACTACAACATTTTAGCCAAAGCTAATTCTCAATACCGTCCCGTTGTGTTAATGTTCTTCACATTTGAATCCTATGCATTTCTCTTCCAGCCTCCGGTGGACAGATCACAGTTACTCAAACTCCTGTAGTTCATTCAGTTTCACCAGGACAGACTGTAGAGATGAGATGCACCGCCAGCACTCCTTTAACAGGCTGCAGTCCACCCTGTCTGTCCTGGTTCTTACAGAAACCTGGAGAAGCTCCTAAACTCCTCATATATTATACACGCAGCCTCCAGTCAGGAACTCCATCGAGATTCAGTGGCAGTGGATCTGGCAGTGATTTCACTCTGACCATCAGTGGAGTCCAGACTGAAGATACAGGAGATTATTACTGTCAGAGTTTTCACTATCCAAACAGTCAGTATGTGTTCACACAGTGATAAAGAGTCGTACAAAAACCTGTGTCAGTCAGACGTCACAGTGACTGCACTGATACAGCTGAGAGATACTGCAGCTGCTGATGGACCATCACACACAACACAATGGGGTATCAAACCTTTCACACACTTTATTTAGTTATTATGATGTAAGTAAACATGTAGCACAATCTTTAAATCTCTTTCTGATGTAACGACAATGACTATGAGTTTAATGTCTCGGGGAATAATTAACTCAAAAGGGATATAATATTCAATATTCAGGAATTTATGAATATAATTTGCTAGTCGTTCATTACGTATTAAAATTTTCCGATAGGGAAATATGTTTAATTAAATACAAGTAACCCTTTACGGAATTGCTTGAAATTATCCTACTAAGTTTGTCCTCCAAATTAGTTATAGACTCTCAAATCAATTCTCAATAATGGATTACTGCTTTACGAGCGCATAAGAAACATTAACTTTACTGATCAGGACAAAGTCAATATTTCAAATGGTCGTACAGTTTACTTTACTAAAATAGTAGCATAAGCAGTTAGGTAACGTTAGATCGTAAGTTTCATTGACTTCGTGTATGTGGAAGAATAACAGATTCAACTCATTAAATGTCTTTTGGAGGTTTAATAAACACAGACTAAAAATAACACTACAATTCACACAGAAAGTACACACTAAATATGCATCAAGAGAGTAGAAATATAGATAGTAAACGAAAGAATACATAAACGAAGATAATGAATAGACTGAACTTATAGAGATAAAAAGAGAGAGAGAGAAAAAGAGAGTGGGGGGGGGACAGCTTCCTTCAGTTCATCAAATACAACCTTCACGGAGTTAACTTGTCCCAACGGGAAAATAACACACCCTCTTAACAGCAGTTTGAATTTGGAAATAAAAATACTTGCTTTAGTTTTGGCTTCTCGCGTGTGTGCGTGTGTTCCGAGTTCAAATGTCCTGCGTGTCCGGCTGTTCTTTCCGAGGTCGGGGTGGAGCGGCTGGTTGCTCTAGAGATGCTCTGTGTTCTCCCTGAAGAAATGCCCTCGGGGCTGGGAATTTGATGAATCAGTAGGGAAGCGAGGAGAACCAGGGAAGAGGGGAAGAGGAAGAGTGTTGGGGCCTGCTTGGAGGGCCTGCATTGGTGGCCTGGCTCAAGGGCCAGCCACGATGGCGTGTTGGTTCAGTCAGAGAGAGAAGAGAGAGAGAGGGAGGGCATCCGAGCACCTCTTTTTAAGGTCTGGGAGTAGTCCCACCCTCCGGGGTTAGACTTAACCAATGAGATTGTTGGGATTTCCAAGCGGGAAATGCCTCTGGAGATTTTATGGCTCTTTGTTTCAAGCTTGAATCAGTGGGTCTCTGACCATTCATACTCTAATTAATGCAACAAACACACACTGCATTTTCTGAATAAGTGATATACATGGAAGTGTAAGTCGTGAAGTGAGCATTAATTTGATAGGAGACATGACATATATGAGGTTACCTGAACTAGTAAGTTGTTAAGACAAAGACAAAAAGATGCAAAATACCATACAGAAGAAACATTTTACAAGACAGTTATGTGTTTACATACAATGTCCTGGGGTGCATGTTCATTTATAGATGGTTGTCTATAATTTGAGGCAAAAAAGTGTGTTTTACAAGCTTCGTGTCTTAAACTCTTTCTGTCTAAGACACTTTTCCTGTGGCCAAATTCTTTTGGGCCATAAAACGTCTTATCAGATGGTTTCCAGGGTAACGGAGAATCTTTCTCTGTTGTGCTGGGGGAAGGTCTGTTACTAAGCACAAAGCATTCAAAACATATTTGTTAAATGTAACTGGCGATTGTGTGTTTGATTCGCCTGAGTCGCTACATAATCCCCCCCTTTCGATAGTTGTTGCCCCTCCTATGGACAACAACGAGCGATATCAAAGGTTCAGGAAGATCAGACACACCATAGCAATGTTAGGCTCCAGTTGTTTGTGTCTCCTGGAGTGATGGTCGTTCCACGGCAGATAAGGCAGACAGTAGCCGAGTTCGGGTCTCTGTGCTTGTGCAGCAGATGTCGAGGCAGCAGGTGCCCTGACGGTGCGTCACCTGTCATCCAGAAGTCTGTTTGTGTGGTGCAGGTGTCTAGTTTCAGGAAGTGGTTAGGGGTCTGTGTGACCTGAAGAGGGTTTTAGACTGACCTAGTGCTCGTAGCAGGAGGGCAGCAGGCTGTTGTTAGCCTCTCAGTCACGAGAAGTCCGAAGGATTGGAGCTCTGCTCTGCTCTGCTCTTGTGGCAATACTGACAGGAGCTTGCCTGAGCTGTGTCGGGCAAGGAGTTGGAGGCTTGTTCATGGAGCTATTAACTCTAAGATAGTCGTATCCAGCTATCTTTGTTCAGCCTTCGCTTGACACGTGTGTAAAGGGTTTGGAAGAGGATGTTGTCATCGGCCGTGGGATGGCCTGTGGTGTGCGCAGGTTGAGGGTGCAGTCTTCCATGGCTTTGCCCAGTGTCTTGTACCTGGACGATTGCCATAGTGACAGTTCTGCACTGTGCTTGCTCTGTCCAGCTGCTCTCATTGTTCAGCAGCTGTCTGAGCCGTATAATGTCTTGATTTTGGTTTCTCTGTTTCAAAGTTCAAAGTCATTGGGGTTTTGAGAATCCCTT
Organism: Pseudorasbora parva; assembly: GCF_024679245.1. Lineage (NCBI taxonomy): Eukaryota > Metazoa > Chordata > Actinopteri > Cypriniformes > Gobionidae > Pseudorasbora > Pseudorasbora parva. Next base: position 2,800,422 of record NC_090196.1, read on the forward strand.
CAGAGGCGGCCTTGTGTTCGTTAAAGGCCTTCTTTCTCAAATCACATGCATGACATAGTGTGGGGCTTGGCAATATTGCCTACAAGGTGACTAACTGGTGTTGGAGGAGAAGGTTCTTGAAGCTGGTGTCCTCCTTCCATTCCAGGTTTGTCTGAGTCTGTAGTAGAAACACAGGCAATTTTATGTCTGCCCTATTTAGTGTCTTAGGGCAGCGCTCAATCCACTTTCAGGGTCCGAAAAGTTCTCTATGTTGGCCTGTTTCAGCTGCGGGTGGTCCGAGCGGAGGTTTCCTGGCTGCCGAGCCAGAAAGCGTCGCATCTCTGGGCTGGATGTGATCCAGAGCAGATAGAGTCTATCTTGGTGGTTCACAGTCGCCGAAGACTGCAGGTGAAGGTCAATGTCTCATAGATAGGCATGGATGTGTTGGTCTCCTGCAATCTTTGGTGTGAGTGCAGGAAAGGGTCTGTCCATTTGCTTGAGGTCTTCATGTGCCATTTCAGGGTTTGTCTGAATGCATCCTTTTCCTTCTGCGGCTGCAGGGGCTTTCAGGAAAATGGCTGGTGAAAGGTTAGGCAGAGGGCTTGGGCTCCTCCCCCCCTTTGCGCCTGTGTGCAGGGCTGGAGGAGCTTGCGCTGCTGATGTGAAGTTCAGGAGAGTACGTCTTTCTTTTGAGGATTCATTTGCAGTTGGTGATCAGGAGTCCAGGTTGCTCTCTCAGTACGATGCCCGAGGCTGGACCCGGTGTGATGATGTCTGGTGGTGGCTGGCCTCTGATAATCTGGAGGCACAGGAGCATGATCACGGCCGCGTTTCTTAGGCATTTCCAGATCTGTTGCATGGCCTCGGTAGTGAAGTGGATGCCTCTGTCTGAGTTGATTCTCAGTGGCAATCTTGACAGGAAAAAGATGTGATTTATCAGGGGGTATGCCGTGGTCTGGGCGGTGTCGTTGGGTGCTGGTAGACACTCCACCCACTTGGTAAACTGGCACACCACTGTGAGAAAGTACTTTTTGCCTTTTGTTGACCTGGGCAGGGGTTCTACCCGGTCGATTTGTAGGTTTGACCATGGGAACGTGATCCCTCTGTGTTGCAGTGGGGCTCTGTGGTTCGGGTTTGCTGGTTGGAACTGGCAGCGAACTAGCCATTCTCTAACATACTCTGCCGCATCTTGATGCATTCCAGGCCAATATGCCACCTGTTTCAGTGTGTCATACGTGGCTCTGGTGCCGTGGTGTCCAGCACATGGTGTGTTGTGGGCGTACATTAGAATCACCCCTCTTTGCGACCGTGGCACCACAAGCCGTGGCGCTGTGTTGCCATCGGGTGCAAACCAGAGAATGTTGTCCATAATACGCATCACGTGTCTGGGGTTATGTAGATGTCTGTGGCTAGAGTCATCAATGAGCTCAGAGTCAGTGATAGGGTGGTTGGAGGGGTCTGAGAGGTGGTCAAGAATTGTCTTTATTGCAGTGTCAGAGGCTTGCATATCTGCAATATCGTTGTTGGAAATCTGCGGAGTTAGCGATAGCAGCTGCAAGGCAGGCATTGTAGCTGGTGTTGATCGCTTGCTGTGGGTTAGCACTGCAACAATGGGGCTGGATGTGGGTTTTGGGGGTGCCCACATGTCGCCGTGTGGTGTGTTTTTACTGATTGCATTGCACAGTGAGAGACTTTTGGCTGAGTTGTCTGCCCACAGTGCAGGGATACTGTTCGTTGTGATAATGTCATTCAGCTGTAGGTCATTCTTGACCTGGGGGCAGAAGGCATCAGTCTTTGGATAGCTGAAATGTGCAGAGTAGCGAACTTGAACTTGGCTTTGGGGCTGAGGCTGTGTTGTCACAGTGTGCTGCAGGGGGTCCCGTGACCTTTGTGACCTGGCAGTCTGGTTCTGCGGGAGTTCCCGTGACCTCTGTGACTTGACAGTCTTGCTCAGACGATGTGTGTGCCTGAAGGGGCAGAGGGTTACGCACTTGAGCCCAGACTTTCAGCTGTTTGAAGTCCAGTACGGGTTCGAAGCGGTCCAGCAGGTCTTTTCCGATGAGAAATGGATAAGTGTTCATAGGGGAGACATAGACGGGGTGTATCAGGCTCATAGGTCCAATTGTCAGGTGGATGGAAGCTACGTGCTTGAGCTGGATGTCGTTTTGGCTATACGACTGCACATTTAGCTTACAAGTGTGAAGGTTAAGGGTGCGATTTTGCCTCTGTGCTTCAAATCGGAGTTTTTCAAACAGTTGGGCGGATATAAGCGTGAGGTCGGAGCCAGTGTCAACTAGGGCTTCGAGCTTAAATTCCCTTTCCATAGTGATGGTCAGATAGAGTTTTCAAGCCATTCCCTTCTCGATCAGGTGTCCCATGAGTCTTGGTGTGGGGACCTGTGTGTTGCTTGGTAAGCCGTCGGGATATGTTTCGAGTGTCTCATTGTGAGTGCAGATAATCAAAACAGCGCTTTCTGGTACTCTGGGCTGCCCCATGATGCTGTCTTGATCAGAGGCTGTTGCTGTCAGCTGTAGTGAGTGTGTGCTGCTGATGTGTGGGGGTGCAACAGTTAGTACACTAGTCTGTGGTTGGGGAACAGTGTTCAGGGTTGATGATTCAGTTGCAGGAGGGTCGGGAAGGTTGATCTCAGGTATCATGTCTAGTCCTGCTGTACCTGGTCCGTCCTTCTTGTCTTCCTTGTGAGGTTTCTGTCGGAGAAACTCTTTCAGGGTCTTTATGAGCTCTGTAACTTCAGAAGCAGCTGCACTTTCTTTGCCAGACGTGGGTTCAGGTCTGGGCCTACCATTGTTCCGTCGAGGGTAGCCTCTTCGCTGACTTTCTGGGCTGGGTGGTCCTGGAGGTTCGTTTCGGCTCCGTCTGGGTTGTCGGCCAGTTTCCCAGGTGCTCACCCCCTTTTGGTTGTGAAAGGGGCGAGGCGGGTCCCAGGATCCTTCAGAGCGATCGCTCTGGTACCGTGGACGGTCGCCATTATGACCACGCTGCCCACTGCTGGCTTGGAGTGGTTTGGACTCTCTGTTGACGGGTCGGTAACTGTGGTTCTGTTGGGCGCCCTCTAGGGTTAGCTCTGGGCGGTGCTCAGAGACAGGGCAGATGGTGGGCTGTTTTACAGTCTTTTCAGAAATGGTTATCTGTTTGACGTAAGCTTTGTGAGCCAAGTCTCTTAACTGTTGCGTGTCCATGCTGCGCGGGCACGCCAGCACCCCCAGGTGGTGACTGATGGTAGGGTGCAGGTTTCGGAGGAAAAGAGTTTTGAAGTTGATGTCCTCCTCCATGCCTGGGTCGTTACGTGCCCCGAAGTAGGCACGTCGCAGTCTGTTGTAAAAGTTCTGTGAGGTCGGAGTACTCACGAATTAGAGCTTGTCGTAGATGCCAGTAGTCCGCTTTGATGGCCTCTGGTTGTCGATCCAGAAAGCGCCGTACGTCACGATTAGACGTGGCCCTGAGCAGGAACAGTCTGTCCCAGTTGTTCGCGTGAGCGACAGTTTGCAAGTAAAAGTCTATGTCTTTTAAGTATGCGTGGACGTCGTGTCCTCCTGCTGGGTCTGGGCTGAAGGTAGGAATATTTCTGGCCAGTTTGTCAAGATTCTTTGAAGCTTCGTGGCTGTTGACCTTGACTTCCTGGAAGGGCGTCCTTTCCTCTGCTGCTGACGGGGATTCGTGGAGACTGGCGGGTGATCTTTTAAACAGGGGGCTGTCGTCCCCCTTCATAGCTCTTGCTTCGTGGCTAAAATGTGCGGAGTAACTGGTCAGGGGAAACTCTGTGTGTGTTTCCCCCTTCCGGTAACGTTGCACTATATATGATTGTCTCAGTTCTCTTTGCACCATGTCAAGTTCATCTTCGAGCTCCTGTCTTTGCTGGATGAGCTCGTCGATCTCGGCTTGTGCCGACTGCAAATGTTTTGCATAGACTTTAGCTTTAATGTCTCTGTCTTTAAGTTCATCATGGGCTCTCTCCAGGAGGGATTCGCCACGCCGAAGCTGTTCGTCGAAGTGTTTCCTGGCGTCTTTCTCTGACTGTACTCGTCGGTCGGCGTCACGACGGAGCTCCTCCAGGGTCTTTTGAAGTCTTTCTATTTCTTTTCTTTGTTCTTTCTCTGTTTCGTCATCTTTCTCTGTGTCCAGAAGCTGATCTAGACGAAGCTGGGTGAGGGCTTGGTCTCTCCGGGCCTCCTCGGCTTGAAGCTTTAGCGTTGCTGCCTCCTGTTCCAGATTGGCATAGCTCCCTTCGCTTAGATGTGCCTGTGCGATGAGGACGTGGGCGAGGCTTCCGAGGATCTTGGCCACTTCCTTGTTGGAGTAGCTTTGCGTGGGGTCGTGTGTCATCAGCTGGTCTAGCTCGGTGTCCAGTTGTTCCTGGCTCAGCTGCCCCAGACTTCCTTGACTGGTGGCCGTTAGCGCTTCCAGCCATGTCGTTAGGAGATCCCACGGGACGGCGGGACTGGATGACCGGGACATTACTGTGGACGAGAGAAACACAGCACACACACACACAGAGAGAGGCCAATGCAAGCTTGTTCTAAGCTGACGAGCTATCGTACGGATAGCTGGGAATTCTAATTCTCTAATTCTAATCTAATTCTCCTTGGGGTCTCTTGGTGAACTGAAAGAAACACAATCGTGATAGTCCAACAGTGAGGATAGGAAAGAGCGCAGTGGAAACAAACACAAGATTAATTGGTCTGTAATGAAAGGAATGTCAGCGTGCGCGCCGGGAGTGTTAGGGAAATTAATAGGCTAAATGCTCAAGATATACTAAAATTCAGCTTGTACTATGGGTTATCCCATTTAGCTCATCCGGGGTGAATTGAGGTCGCTCAAGTGGAAAACCCAGCGGTGTGGTCGGCCTTTCAGACGCTTCCAAACACCCACTGCCGTGTCCCCGGTCCCCTGCCACTCTGTGTCGCGTTGCGCCCACTCAAACAGCTTATGACTTTAAACACAACCCGACACACCAGTCCATCAACCGCCAGCCCGCACAGCAAAATCGTTCCGTTCCCCAGAACCCGGTGCTGAGCTACGAACTGCTGCAAGCGGAATAGTCTATATCAAACCTACTGTTTTGATTACATGTTTTAAAATCTGTATCGACTTAGAAATTAAATAAGATAAAAGCTGTTCCTGAAAATATCATGCATTATTGATAAAACAAATAATTGTTTAATTTGACCGTTTTACAATCCATTGTTTCCAAAACTTTAAAATAATAGTGACAGCTTTGTTATGATGTTTCCAAATGTGATTAGATTTAAATACACTTAACCTGCATTTCGTTCCTCTGAACAAATAACACGCATGCGCAGCTCATCGGCTCATCGGTTCTCCGTATCGAACGTGTCCGACAGAAATGGTTTTTGATTCTGTACTGCTGATCCGAGGATCCGACAACCGGTACGTTCGGTTACACGCGCACATCAGCTGCTCATGAGTTCATCAGATCTCTCAGCAAAACATGTCTCACTTCAGCTAACGATAGGAGTTACAACATCTACTTCAAGATATTCGTTTTATTTCTAGTTTGAGAGACTGTCACTGATGGCAGAAAGTTAATAACTACAGTAACTTGTGGGATCAGCCCTGATTTGAGACGCGAACCGTTTAGAACGATTCAGTTCGATTTGGTGGACTGGTTCGACCGGTTCACTATAAAGATCCGGTTAAAAAGAACGATTCGTTCACAAACCGGACATCACTATAATATATGATCCCTGTCAATCAAACTGAACAGACTGCATTCAGTCACTTCTGCTGTCTGGACGAGATGCTTTCCATTTGACCACAGAAAGATTTACATTCTTACACAATTACTGTCACAACGGCTGATTCTTGATTTGGGATCATGTTTTTTAATGATTTGTATTATATTTTTATATATTATAGTTCAGCCCCTTCTGTAAATGTAAATGTGTAGCAGAAGTGAAAGTGGTCTGTTCCAGTCCAGATCCTGTAACCAATCAAAGAGTGAGACTGAAAATCCCATTTGCATTGTCAGGGTGGAGTGATTGTGATCCTCTCAGAATAGAGCAGCTCTGTCTCCAGAGACCATGTTCAAACCCCAAGAGCTTTATTTGACATTTACTGCTACATCAACCTTCTGAAAAGCACCTGCATCTTCATCTGTTAGTTGAATGATGTTGTCAGACACAAAGTGAACTTGTTGAGAAGCTTTATTGAATGTTGCAGCAAACACAGCAGATTGAAAGATCACACAGTGCTTTGACACACGCGAGCTCTCTTTCAGTATTGAGTTGTAAATCACTACAGCTGCAGCACTAGACTCATGTGAATCCTGCCTGACACAGGACACTCAGATACGGCTCATCTTCAGGAGAGAAACATCAGCACTCAGAGCTCTTGTGGAACGAGACCTCATGAGGAGGAGCTCCATCATGTGTTACTCTGCAGACGTACACCTCTCCCTCTTCCCAGCGTGCTTTGCTGAGGGTCAGGACGCTACTGCGGCTGTAGCGGCCATCGTCCTGCTGGCTCTCTGCGCTGGTCAGAACCCCCTCGGTGACCTCTGACCCGTCCAGTGTCCAGCTCACCAGCGCCCCCTGTGGAGAGTAAGAGCTGAGCAGGCAGAGCAGTGCGGCTGAGTCTCCAGAGATCTGCAGAGAAGAGGGCGGCAGCAGAGACACTGAGGGCTTCACTGTGGGACCAGCTGCAGGAGACAAACACAACACATTCACAAACACAAAGAACACACACTGCACTTTCATTCACAGCATTTCAACAGCAGGACAAATCACACTCACAATCTGATCCTTCATGTCCTTCAACATCACTACAGCTGATATATATATATATATACAATATACAAACGACACAATCACTATATACATTTACATCAAACCTCATCAATCAAACTGAACATTGTAATACACCGACTGATTTCATTACAGCAGTTTTTAACTCACAACATAAAGTTCTTACATTTTACTGAGATATTCAACTCAATTTCAAACAGAATTAAAAGTCACACATAAATTGTGTTTGTATTATAAAGCACTGAATTATAATCACAACATGAGCAAAAGAGATTCAGTATCATTGACTGAACGACAGAAAGTACAACATTTACATTCTGATGTCAAATCTCTTTTCTCCATGTATGATATCTACAATAAAAGATGAACTATATATGAACTCAGTGTAGAAATAAATGAAGGAAAACAAACCTGTAATAAACTCAATAAACTCATAGTGAGACGCTTTATGGAAATATGTTTAGATTTTGTTGTTGAAAGGAATAATGCCGTTCTTCTGAATGTATAAACATGACAATATCATTGATTCAGATTAAATAATTATTACACAATATCAGAAACACTTAAAGCCTTTATACACAATGCATTATAAAAGTATTTAATGCATTAATTATGAATTGTTACACACATTATAATGCATGTATGATCTCATGAATAATTGTAACCACAGTTATAACACATTATAATATTATCTATTCATTGTTACACCTTTAGAAATTATAATACATTAAAACTCACGACAAACAACCAATTTCAGACGCAACAAGGAATTTGCAAATATTATAATGCATTTTAACTTTGGCTACAATTATTTATGAAAAGATATAAGGCATTATAATCTCCATTATGAATATCTTTATAATGCATTATACATAAAGGCTTCAAGTAAAGTTTCAGCACAATATCTAATAATCATTATCATTAATAAATGTTGTTCTTGTTTCGACTGTAAAACACTTTCTGAAATCTAAACTGTATTTTTAAATAAGGAATTAAAAAGACTTACATTTAATCACCAGTTTGGTTCCTCCACCGAATGTCCACCACAGTGATACAATCTAATGAAACGCTCGTACAAAAACCTCTATTCCACTCGAGTGAACACACACTCCAGCAGAGAGAGAGAAACAACACTTCAACACACTGATATTAGAAGCTCCTCAGCTCTTCTCAACACTCACTCATTCAGATTGACTCAATGATTTCTGATATAACACTGTTTAAAGAAATATATTTGATGAGCTGTGACCTCTGAGGTGACCTTTGACCTCTTTGATCATGGATGATGTTGTGGAGTTTCTCATAATGATGCTTCTGTTCTTCATATGCAGCTCAATCTTCAGGATTGACAGAAAAACCTGCAGCTTCAGACTTCAATCTTCAGTGAAAATCTGCTCAAATCATGAGTTTATTGAATATTATAGCCAAAGTCAATAGAAAGTGTCAACAATGGAAATAGAAAAGGTATTTTGCATGTTCTCTACAGTCAAGCATGTTTTCATATTCAAGGTCTGTTCTAAAAGTATCTGGACTGGTTATGAATCTCCACACAAGATCCTGAAACGTGAACAAGCTCTAATATGTCTCCATCTTTAACAGCCTGTTTCTTCTCCATCTGATGATTTCAGACACACATGAGGCTTCATGATAGATGGAGTGACACCATGAACTCTGATTAGAGATTCACAATCAGTCCTGATACTTTCTGAACAGACTCATGATTCATGATCTGACTTTAGTGATGGCGGTTCATCTAGTGGAAGTGTAGCAGTGATGATGGTCACATGACTGAATATGGACACAGAGATGGACGTTCATCTGCACATCCTCAGTGTCTCAGGAGTCACAATACAAATAAAACTACTGAACTAACTCAAATAACATTAGTCAGAATGGAAATGATCATTGTGTAACTCTAGTGTGTGAGTGTGTTCTGAGCACAAGCTGTTGTAAATCCTGCCCACTTCTTTGCATTGTCAGCACATGCTTCAGTCTGAGAGTGTTTATAGTGCTGTGAGTTTAACACTTCATGACTGAGAGCAGAACAGAACACAATCTTCATCATCACACAAGACACAAGAACAACAATGAACACCATCATCATCTTCATCTGGACTCTCACTCGCTTTGCTCAAGGTTTGTATAAAAATATTCATAAGGGTTAATAATTCCTTTAAAATTTAAAATATAAATCATTTTCATTTCTGTTTTCTTTCAGAGTGTAGAGGACAGATCACAGTAACTCAGAGTCCATCAATAACAGCTCAACCAGGACAAGACGTCAGAATAAACTGTAAAACCAGCAGTAGTGTGTATAATAATAATTACTTACACTGGTACTCACAGAAACCCGGAGAAGCTCCTAAACTCCTCATATATTACGCATCAAACCGTTATACTGGAACTCCATCTAGATTCAGTGGCAGTGGATCTGGCAGTGATTTCACTCTGACCATCAGTGGAGTCCAGACTGAAGATACAGGAGATTATTACTGTCAGAGTAGACACTACATCAACAGTAAACATGTGTTCACACAGTGATAAAGAGTCGTACAAAAACCTGTCAGTCAGACGTCACAGTGACTGCACTGATACAGCTGAGAGATACTGCAGCTGCTGATGGACCATCACACACAACACAATGGCAGAGTTGAGAAAAGTTTCTAAAGTTTATATTAATTTGTTTAATCTAAATTGGAATTTACCTCTCAAAACCTGAATATCGATGAATATTTTTCAATGCTCAAAAATTCAGATACAATAAAAATGTATCAATTTACAGAATTTCAGATCAAATATATTCAGGTTGACCAAACTGTATTGCTCAAATTTAGATCGAATTAATTCAAGTTAAATATTCACATGGTAACACCTCCGGGCTGCCCAGAATAAGAAAAACTCGTGATTAAAGAAGTGGATCATAAAACTGATGACTTCAGGGAAACGGGTACGTTTGCTGTTCGGTCGGACTAATGATGTTTCCAACACATAGCTATGGTTTGTGTGAATATTCTCTCTATGTACGCACTGCAAAAAACACTTTTCTTACTTAGTATATTTGTCTTGTTTCTACAGTAGTCCAAACATCTAAAAATTCTTAAAACAAGAAGTATTTACTAGACACGCAAAAGTAATTTTCTTGTTTTGGTGAAAAAATAATGTTGTTTTAAGATTATTTTTCTTACCGCACTGGCAGATTATTTATCTTATTTTAAGCAAAAACTCTCTTCATTTTGAGTTATTTTCCCCCAAAACAAGAAAATTACTTTTGCTTGTCTAGTAAATACTTCTTGTTTTAAGAATTATTAGATGTCTGGACTAGAAACAAGACACAAATACTGAGTGAATTGAGGAAACTATCTAGAAAGGAAAATCGGTTGTATCGTGAGTCTGTCACCAAGCCCACTCCGCATAGAAACATACAAACAATTTAGGACCCAATTCACAAGCTTAATTAAGGCGACTAAAGAAAAGCTTTATGCAGACCAGTTTAATCGTGTCTCTAATGACATTAAATCAACCTGGAACATTATAAATCAGGTGCTGTGTGGTAATAGGAAGCCCTCTGCACCCACAGAGATGAGGGATTATGATAGGTGTCTATCAGACCCCACTCATATAGCTGATGGCTTCAATCATTGTTTTTTACCAAAATTGATTCTGATTTAGCACACAATATCCAGAAGACTGATAATGATCCATGTAGCCTAATAAACGGGCGGTACTCTTCCCTCCCTAATCGTGATAACCCAACTACACAGGAGGGCTGAGATATTTTTTCTTTAGAAAACTCAGCCCGTGGCCACGATGGCATTAAGAGTATCCTCCTCAAGGAGACCATTGATCATATTATTCAACCTCTTACTTATGTAATCTCTTTATCATTTCAATCCAGAATTATTCCCCAAGCTCTGAAAATTGCTAAAGTCATTCCCATTTTTAAATCAGGCGATATCAAGGTGTTTAGCAATTATCGTCCCATATCCATTTTGCCCTGTATCTCTAAAATATTTGAGAAATCGTCTATGAATGATTAAACAAACATTTAATTGTTAATAATATTATTTATTACACGGCTCTGTGAAATACTTGATTCTGATTGGTCAATCGCGCATTCCAGTGGTATGTTATTTCAGAAGTGTATTGAGAGTTGCTAGTAGACACTCGGGGGCAGATTAGATTTGCTGCCGCTAGGGTGCGTCTAGATTTCTAGGCTAGCCGTCGCCAATAGCAACGCATTATAACAGCGCACATCATCACAGCGGCTCGACCGAACCGTTTATTCATTAACCCTTGTGTGGTGTTCATATTTGTGTTCTTCAGCCAGTGTTCATGGGTCTGGTGGACCCGCTGCATTTCTGGGTATTTAATTCAACACAATCAAACTATTTCATGTTAAAATACTCAACAGATGTTTACTTCATCCCAATTACAAGCAATATAAACAGCATATGTGGTTAACATTCGCCCCTTACCTTTGTTAGATCACATTTAGGTATTAAAGTGCTACTTTGTTATTTTTTATTTTTTATAAAATGTGATAAAACAAGAAAATCAACTATAATATTTAATAACATTTATAAAATGTAAGATATTTGTGGAAATAATTTAACAAATATACAAATGAATTTTTTTATAACTATTATTATTAACTACTATTATTATTATTTATTTGAAATTCATTAGAAATGTTACCCATTCAGGCCATACATACACACACACACACACACACACACACACACACACACACACACACACACACACACACACACACACACACACACACACACACACACACACACACACACACACACACTAACAGCAGGACAGAGTGAAAGGTGAAGCTCTTCTTGGTTTTGGAACGAGCTGATGCTCAATCTCATCCTCTTCTTCAAACTCACTGTCAGACTCTGGGTGCGTCTCAATCAGCTCCCTAGTTCAGTAGTCAGGGCACTGATCAGGACACAAGTCAATGGGCTAACTTCCTGATCAGTGCCCTGACTACTGAACTAGGGAGCTGATTGAGACGCACCATCTGAATGTTCAGACATGTGATCCTCACGCTCTGAAAGCTCTTCCTCTACAGCCGGTCCTGGAGAGCCTCAGTCCTGAAGAGTTCAGCTCAACCCTGATCAAACTCACCTGCCTGTAGCTTTCTAGTAGCCCTTCAGGCCTTGCTTAGCTTGTTCAGGTGTGTTTGATTTGGGTTGAAGCAAAACTACGCAGGACTGTGGATCTCCAGGACCAGCGTTCGCCACCCCATCTCTTCATTCCCAAAAGCTTCACTCTCTTCCAAAATCAATTGCAATGCCCTCTGAGCAGCAAATCTTTTGGCCATCCGGATCAGTTGGGATAAAGAACCACACTGGCAAAGCTATATTTGTTCTGTCCCGCCTCCAATCTGCAGCTGGGATAGAGTATGAGAAAATGAAGACTGGTTCCTGCAAGACAGAGGGGAAAATGTGTAGGAAAGTGAGAGAAGACCATAAAAACATTGTGCGGGAACAGCAGAAACACAAAACTTACACTTACACTCACTCACACACACACACTCACACACACACACACACTCACACACACACACACACACACACACACACACACACGTCTGGATCACTATATTTGTGGGGACTCTCCACAGACGTAATAGTTGTTATACTGTACAAACTGTATATTGAATAAGTGCCTGGTGGCAAGTTATTCAGAATCTAGTGCACACTACACAATTTGTGTTTGTTTCGTGATGTACCCAGGGGATTACACAGTTCAAATTCATCATAAAGTTAAACAAATTCACTACTCAACTGCCAGGAGAGTGTTGTCCTTAAAGTCCACACCATCTCTTAGAGAGCGATGCCGCTGCTTCTCTGACGGGTCTGAATAACCTTCCTGTGTTCTGTGGAGACTGATAATGTCATTTCACACGGCAGGACCAGTAGATGCTGCAAAGACTGCAGTAATAGGAGACACTGAAAGGCCCTGCTCTTTTTTGGTCCAGAATACACTTCACTGGCTTAATAATATTTAACAATTCCTTAAAGCATTATGTTCTCTTATATGCTGTAGCAAGGAGACCATCTTTCCCTGTTGCTTTCAATAAAATAACTAGTTCCCTATCTCGAGGGAACTTCGAGCTGCGTCGAAACGCTAGGGGACGCCTCTGCGTACCATGTCATGAAGCACTTGTGTAATCAGTCCAATAGCGGGACGAAACGTCATGGGCGGGTGACGTCATCGACCAGGAAGCTATAAAGCATGCCCGGACCAAACAGTCACTAGCTTCTGTGTCTTCACAAGCGCTCTGTGTGAATTGTATGTCCATTTATTGTGTGTGTGTTCAAAAAAAAATAAAAAAAGAAAGAAAGAAATATGGCAAGTCCGTATAGGCGTTGTGTTCCTCCCTGCCCATGTTACATCACGGGTGGGGATACACACGACCTATGTGTGATGTGTTTGGGGCTCGAGCATGCCCAGTCAGCTCTCGAGGGGGTTGGCTGCGAGCATTCCGAGAGACTCCCAATGCGCATATTAAGATCACGCCGGGCACTCTTCGAGGAGAGTGCTTTGGCTCGCGGTCCTCAGGGCTCGGGTCCCGCTGTTGCCGAGGCGCGGCGAAGGCTCGCGTCCTGGGGATCGCAGTTGGATCTAGTGGCGGGGTTAGAGACGGGTGATCCCCTATCTCTGCCCTTACCCGCTGGATCTCATGCCTCAGTTAGCGAGTTGGAAGCACGCTCTGCGGTTTTCTTCCGCTCGCGCTGAGGCACAAACGCAACAGCACTCCAGCTCCGAGGAACTGGATGTTGTTAGCGCTGATGATGATCTGCCAAAAGAAAACGACACACACACACTCATAAAAAGAGGAGCTATTGGTGTAACTCGCACTGTGTCCAGGTTAAGTTTAGACTGGCCGGCCGAGTGTCAAGAAGTTAGCCAAAAAATAAATAAATAAAATAAGAAAGAGAAAGAACAATATAATGGCGAGCAGACAGCATGTTTGAGATTACGAGGGGCTGAATCTAGTGGCTCGGATCTCGCGTTTGCCGAGGCAGCGTGTAGATCACAGGTCTACAATATAGATTCTATGACTCGATCGCGGATCTCGCGCTTGCCGAGGCAGCGTGTAGATTACGGGGTTGAGTCTAGTGGCTCAGATCGCGTGTTTGCAGAGGCATCGCGTAGATTATGGGTCTGCATCTATCATTCAGAGGCGACGATGTCTCGGGGGGAAGAGACGCTTGCGAGCTATCTCTCCCCCGAGTCAGCATCGTCACACAGCCCCACAGCTGCCCACAACAAGCTGGTAAAAAAAAAAAAAAAAAAGTGGGCTTTGTGGGTAGGGCATATTCGGCAGCAGATCAGGCAGCCGCCGGTTTGTATACGGCGGTTGCCCTGCAAGCGTATAAAACAAGCAGACCTGATGGGGGATATTGATATTGAGTGTGAAATATAAATATATATATATATATATATATATATATATATATATATATATATATATATATATATATATATATATATATATATATATATATAAATCAAAATGTCCCTCTGGGGATGTCGGGCGGGGCAGCCTCAGCCGAGTACGTCCTTTCTCAAACCTACACCGAGCAAAACAAAGAGAGAGCGTGTGTGAGGACAGAGACGGGGGGAATCTTATGCAAGTAAAAGTTTATTAAAATAAATAGCGAGAAAGAGAGAGAAAGAGTCAAAATCCACAACGGGTCTCAGGAACTGTGATGTTGATGCTCAATCCTGACGGATCTCAGGAACTCAGATGTTGATGCTCAATCCAGAACGGATCTCAGATGTTGATGCTCAGTCAGAACAAATCTCAGGGACTCAGATGTAGATGCTCAGTCAGAACAAATCTCAGGAACTCAGATGTTCATGCTCGGTCAGAAAGAATCTCAGGAACTCAGATGTTGATACATAATCCAGAAAAGGTCTCAGGAATTCAGATTTTGATGAACAGTCCAGAACGGTGAGGAGCACCGTAATCACCCAAACGGATCTTGTCTAAAAACGAGACACACCGAAGAGCAGAGGAAAAACATCAATAGTTCACAGAAGTGTACAGTACCAAGTTCAAGGTGTAGTCAGCCCCAGTTTAAAAACGAGACTCGTTGACAGTAGAAGAATCCAACTAGTCCACAAGGAAATAATCCACAAGAAAGCGTTGCACAGTGTACTCACAAAAATACCGGGAGAGGGAGCAGAAGCCAAAGGAATTAACAAATTCCCACCGAGTCCTGGAGGAAAAACACAGTGGAAAACAAGAAAACCCGATCAAAGACCAACAATAGTCACACACAGCATGGCAGCAAACACCCAGGAGAAACACAACGAACGCGCACAGAACACAGCACACCTGGACCTTAAATAGAGGGAAACACACAACAGCTGTGGAAAACAATCAGGGATAACGAGAAGGGAGGAGACAAAGAGTGCACACAGGAACACAAAAGGTAAACACACAAAAAGAGCAACCAATCACACTGGGATCCTGACAGCGTGGCCGTGGCCCGAGGCCCGAGCAAGGGAAAACCGGCTTCAAAGCAGACGCTTAGCAAGTGGATAGTCGAGGCTATTTCGCTCGCTTATGAGTCGGCCGGACATCCTTCACCAATGAGGGTCCGCGCCCACTCCACTAGGAGTATGGCTGCCTCTATGGCTCTTATTTCGGGAGTTTCATTGTCAGAGGTATGTGATGCGGCTGGGTGGTCCTCTCCGCATACATTTGTGAGGTTTTACAATCTAGATGTAGCCTCTACACCGGGGTCCCGGGTGTTTCTGGGTTGATTCACACATACAGACATTTGGGACTCTGGCGGCGTGGGTATTGAGGTCCCCTAGCGTTTCGACGCAGCTCGAAGTTCCCTCGAGATAGGGAACGTCTCAGGTTACGTATGTAACCATGGTTCCCTGAGAGGGAACAAGATGCTGCGTCGCTATGCCATACTCCCGGCATGCCTGTGATCGACTTGTTCGGCTTTTTCCAGAAGCTAGTGACTGTTTGGTCCAGGTGTGCTTTATAGCTTCCTGGTCGATGACGTCACCCGCCCGTGACGTATCGTCCCGCTATTGGACTGATTACACAAGTGCTTCATGACATGGTACGCAGAGGCGTCCCCTAGCGTTTCGACGCAGCGTCTCGTTCCCTCTCAGGGAACCATGGTTACATACGTAACCAGAGACGATTTGCACAGTATATCATCTACACTGTAAAAAAAAAAAAATTCAGGTCTCCAATTGAACATTTTCTAGTGACTGATCGCTTCTAAATATTTCAGTTGGCCAAATTTAATTTCTGTGATTTGATGCAATTTAATCACAGAAATTCAATTTGACCAACTAAAAAATGTAGATGTGATCAGTCACTAGAAAATGTTCCATTGCAGACCTGAATATTGTTTACTGTGTAGTTTACGTAATATTTAAACTATCAACTTCTAGTTTTTTGTTTTTGAAAGATTTGAAAGACTGCTGCAAGTTACACACACACACACACACACACACACACAGCACTTAAGAGGAAGTGTAGTTCATCAAGTAGTTCATCAATGGCTGTTGATGGCACATAAACATGTTTTCCAACTCCAGTAAAACTACAGCTATTGTTTTTTTCTACTTTTGGAAGGTCTTCTGAAGTATCTATATCAATATCTATAACAATATCTGTGGCAGCAGAAAATGAGGGGACATCCTCTACAGGACTGTCAGATTCATCTGACCGAGCGAGAAGGTCTTCACTGCAGAATACAAGATCCAGATCCAACCAGAAGGATCCAGAAGTTGATTTGACTTCTTCCCCAGGTAAAGAGGTTGCCCTGGTTCAGCTTGAGGAACTGACAGACTGCTGTCCTCTTGTGGCCTATACAGTTTGTTCCAAACGTATGGTAACCCTGAAGAGACACATCGTCATCAGACTTTATATGCTGTGCTTCTTCGTCAGGTGAACCAGCATGTTTGTGGAGTTGGTCGATGGTTGACGGTTGACCGTGGTATGTAGGACGAGGAAGAAGGGGGGAACTTTTTTTAATTATTAGTGAAGATGTCCACCCAGACTTCTGCAGCGAGTTCTGCCAAATCTGTGCTGACCTTATTTGAGTGTTGTGTGCATGATGTAATGCCCTGGTAGATCTAAAAGTGTGAAAGGTTGAATGAGTGATTAATCTGTGTTGTGTTTTTTTCTTCTTATGTTCCGTGTTAAGTTTCCCTACTGTATTCAGTGTCTGTTTTACCTTGTGTGTTAATAAAGTTAGCTTCAACCTGCACATCTCTCCTGTGTTTTCCCGCAGTCGTTCCTGGGTGCTTCAGCACATTTAAGGGTTGAGTCCCTTCGCTTAAATCCTGATCTAGTTTCTTTTCTGGTGCTCCGGAAAAGGGCTACTTTGGCTGATGAGTCTGGGTGATCTGAGGATTACAGTGCGGCCACCCTGCCGAGTACATCTCCGTGGGCCCCCACTCCTCTAGCGCATCGCAGCATGCTGAGACTGTGTTCGTGGGTGGTTCATGTTCTCTCAGAGACTGACCCCGTCGGCGTGTTGTTCACTTGCCTTTTTCATAAGTGTTTGAGTGTTGAGAGCGTCTCATGGCCACACTTACTATCTCTCATGCTTGCTGGTAGCTTACAGACGAGATTGCTGGACCTTTAAAAAAAAAGGGGGACCTAACGTTTCATTTGGGGCTCTGGGAGAGGACAGATGTCAACCGCTGCATCAGAGAGAGGGCTGTTATGTGTGCTCATGCTGAATCAGATTCATACTTGACAGCCATACTTTCCCGGCTGGTGGAGGCGTGGTGCGACGCGTAAATTGTCTTGCCTTTTTCCCCTTGTGTTTATTCCAGGATTTGCATTGGGAAGGCTTTAACAGTGTGGAGCACCATTGGGGCCATAATCTGTGTAAAGTTTTTCCTCTCTCTCACTGCCCTCATCGGTGGTTATTTTATTTATTTTACATTACAAAAAAAATAAAGCAATGTTAATTCTGTTCTCAATTTTTTTCTTCTTTTCATTATCAACTCAAAGTACAGATAAGAATACCGTTAAAACCTTAACTATACCCATCCCTCCTCAGGAGTCACAATACAAATAAAACTACTGAACTAACTCAAATAACATTAGTCAGAATGGAAATGATCATTGTGTAACTCTAGTGTGTGTGAGTGTGTTCTGAGCTCAAGCTGTTGTAAATCCTGCCCACTTCTTTGCATTGTCAGCACATGCTTCAGTCTGAGAGTGTTTATAGTGCTGTGAGTTTAACACTTCATGACTGAGAGCAGAACAGAACACAATCTTCATCATCACACAAGACACAAGAACAACAATGAACACCATCATCATCTTCATCTGGACCATTTCACTCTTTATTCAAGGTAAGACAAACATGTTGACTCTGGTTTTGGTGTTCTTGTAAAAGTATATGATGATAATAGTTTTTAAACACTGATTGATTTTCTTTTCTCTTCTTCAGGATCCAGAGGAGTCACTCTGACTCAACCTGAAGTTAAAACTGTCCAACAGGGTCAAACAGCTTCAATAGAGTGTCATATGGATGTAGGACTAACCTCTAATGACTTAGCCTGGTATCAGCAGTGAAAGATTATATGTGCATATATATTCTGCGTATGTGTTTTCTGCAAACTGTCTTTCTGATAACATAAAAGGGGAACTGATGTTTGTGTTCTATTTTGCTGTGTACAGCGTGCACCCACCCAGCTGTTATCATCTAACTACAGAGCTATCTATTCCTGGTATTTGACAGCCAAATGCGTGCATTTCTATATTGTTGACATATATGGAGTTATCTTTCTGTTTCCTATGTAGGGTGCGTCCAACTATTAGGGCGTGGATTGATGTATAAGTATCACTGCTTTTCCTGTTGTACTTTGAGAGCTGCATTCTGAATAAACCATATTGACTCTACTCGTGTGGTTCATTGACTTGCACTCTCCCAGGATCCTGAAGCTGTAACTGATTGCTGAGCAGAGACTGAGACACACAAAGACACAGGAACAATTTCCTACAGTGTTTGGTGACCCCGACGTGATTCATCCAGACAGGTAAGAGATGAATTTGATTCACTACCTGTTCTGGTTGTATCTCGAGAAACTTAGGGGAAAAATTTATACTACTTTTGTATAAAGAAATACATAGATTGATTGAACTGTGTGTGTCAGTGCCTGGCCAGTTAATCTTTGAAAATGGGGCAAACATATCCAAAGCCAGAACCAAGTGAAACTCCTAAAGTATATATTTGGATAATTTAGCCGGCTGGACAGAGGGTACACAATGGCGTAGTTATCCTAGGGAAGGAACATTTGACCCTGGGTTTCTCCGCAGTGCATTCGACCTAATTTATGGTAAACAGGGTGATCCAAATTGGGATTATGATTATATGAAAAGGGGATATGATGTGTGGTATAAAATGACTGATGTATGGAGAGACAAAACTCGGGCATACGTGCCAAGAGCCGTCTTAAAAACTGTTCCTAATCCAGAAAAACTCAAAAAGAAAAAATCCACGACTGCCGTGTCAGAACATTGTACTTTGCCACGGGAAAATCCTCCACCTTATGTTCCACCGTCTAATTTGGCATGCGTTTCGAAAACTTCGCCTGCACCCCTCCAGGTTTCAGAGAAGCCTCGCGAAAAAAAAAAAGAAAAAAAAAAGAGAAATACCCAAAATTTTTCCCTCACTTCCTACAAGTGAAGGGACCAATTGGGACAATTCTGAGTGTGATGATAACGAATGCGTGGACGATGCAGGACCTGATTCAGGGTCCATCATCGATCCTCCTAAAGTGCAGAATGTGGTGGCCGTGTGGATGGAGAAAAGAGGGGGAATTGATATTCAGCCTCCATCTCCAAGCGTGCTTAAAGGCATAATCGATCTGCTACCAAGTTCGTCGAAACCTATACCGTTTGTAGATATGTTGATCAGGACTTCTCGTCACTGCCAGTTAGTGGGTGCGGATTATAGATTCATTTTACAGTGCAAATTGGGAGACTCGTACAATGAGGAAGCGTTGATAGATGAAGTGCCAGTGTTAGCACCAGAAACTGATAAGATAGAGACAGTAAAAGAAGAAGAGAGAGATGAGACTAGGAAGACAAAAAAGACGCTTATTACCTTCAAGTGGCGTGATCAGGCGCCCGAAATGCTCACAGAATTGGAAAAAACATTGAAAAAATAGTTGCTAAATCTAAAGGCAGCGAACCAACCGTGACTTATCACAGGTCACTAATTTTAAACAAGAAAAGGATGAACCGCCAGCGCAGTTCATGAAGCGATTTATCGATGTTTGGATGAATGTTGGTGGGCTGGATTTAGATGTTAACAAGGAACACCCTATGTTCTTGTCTACTTTCATGGCTAATTGTACTCCCGCCCATCAGGATACACTAAAACATCACCTCAGTGATAGAAGTACGCTGAAAATTAAAGATGCCACAGCCAAAATTCGAACGTTAGAGTCTGACGGGTTGTTTCAGACCCAGGGTGTCAAGAAAAATGTTGTCAGTGTTGCAGTCCGACCCCAGAATCAGGGGCAGGGCCAGAATAAGGGTAGGAAGCCAGGTAAATGTAATTATTGTCAGAGGACGAACAAACCGGCGCTGTCCTAAAAATGGGGAAGAGGCCACTGTCTGTGCCCATGTATGGTGCTGGACCTGGTTTTCCGGGTCCTCAGCAATATGAGCAAGCAGGGCATAGCAACTATGGCCCCCAGCGCAGTACTGGGCCTGCTTACGTCCCCCCTCCTCAAGATACAGGAAGAGGGGGGCCCAACCCATATTACCATCACTAGGGCCGCCCACAGAGCACACACCCCAGCGACCGCTCCTGCAACGAAGCTTTATTGTCTGTCAATTTTGACTCGCCACTCAATAGTGACGTGCCAACTGTCGATTTGAATGTGAATGGCCCCATATATAGCTTCATTTTGGACACAGGGGCTACAATGTCCTCGCTGGGGTCTACCTATGAGGGACCTGTCTCTGGACAAACCATTAGCTCTGTGGGAATTGATGGGGTCCCCTTTCAAAGTCACTTAACTCCTCCTTTTCTAGTATTTTGCGCTGATGACCCTGACACTCGATTAAGACATCGTTTTGTGTTTATGGAAGGGTCCCCTTTCAACCTTTTAGGAAGGGATTTAATGTCAAAGCTGTGTTTAAGTTTATGTTTCTCTGGCTCTAAGCTAACTGTCAATAGCTATGCAACAGAAAAATACTTGTTTGATGGCAATTCATGGGTCTGTAGTTCCCCATAATTTTGCTTGCATGTCACAAACAGGGGATCAAATGTCAGACGACCTTGGGCTACCTGATCATTTATGGGCAACACATAAGAATGACATAAGGGTTTGTTGATTGACCAGCAGTCTTCACACAGGTAATCAGGGACTGCTTGTCTGATCTTAAATTGCCCACAAATTCATGAATGTTGCAGTATGCAGATGACATCCTGGTTACTGGTGAAACCATTGCAGACTGTAGGGAGGCTACTGTCTGCCTTTTGTAGCGACTAGCTGACTGTGGTTTGAAGGTGTCAAAAAAGAAGATGTAGTTCTGCTTATCAGAAGTCAACTATTTAGGCCATGTGCTTTCAAAGGGCCAAAAGCTGCTTTTTACCAGAGCGAATAAAAGTAATTGTTGACACAAAACGAACAGCCACTAAGCATGTGTTAATGGCATTCCTTGGTTTGATTAATTATTGCCGGCAGTGGATTGCTGATTGCACAATTGGATGTGCTAAGAACGGGATGGGCATTGTTATTGATAATAATGGCCGCGTTTGTGTGCCAGCCTCGTGCGATTAGTTCCTCATTTGGGAATTTCATGGTGTCACACATCGCGGCCAAAGAGGGGTATATGAGGATATGTCTAAATTCTTATGCATACAAGATTAAGCAAGCAAGAATACAAGACACGTTAGGGAGATGTGTGACATGTGCAATGAATAATACCACAAAACCAGTAGCAAAGCATCAGACTTTACTGCTACCGGATAGCCCGTTACAACAATGGCAAGTAGATTTTACGCATTTACCTAAAAAAGGTCTGTATAAATACTTATTGGTATTTATTGATAAGTTTTCAAGATTGATTGAGGCTTTCCCGTGCGCTAAGGAAGATGCAAAGACAGTTGTAACACATCTCATGAGGGAAATTATACCCAGATATGGTATACCACTCGCCATTGACTCAGACAAAGGCCCTGCTTTTGGGCAGGGCCAACAGAACCATTAAGGACAAATTAAGAAAAGCAATGCATACAGTAGGCCACAGTGACTGGCCAAAATTGTTGCCCGTTGTCCTAGCCGAGATGAGAATGGCACCCCATAAGGGTCTTAAAGGATGTGGCGTTGGATGTGACGTGCCCCTGCTCTAATATGCTATATAAGTTATTATGTGAGGCCCTCCATGAAAACTGGAGGAAGCTGCATTCGAGTTCTGCACCACTGCCGTTAGACCCAACACACCCGTTCAAAATTGGGGACGAGGTGATGGTCAAACAATTCTAAAAGATGGGGGATTCTTTTGAAGCTACAAAATATAGCTCCCCAACAAAAATCGTGGCGGTAACTCGAACTGCAGCACTAACGGAATCTTTTCCACAGCGGATCCACGCTTTCAGTACTGAAGAAAATCCCTGGACAAACTGCTAACTATAATTGTGTGTTACAGGTGTCCCAGGACGTGTGCATTGATGGAAATGCAATGGCAATAATTGTAGAGAAGTAACTATGTCTGTCTAGGTACTGGAGCTGTCCGATACCTTAACAAGCCACTTAGGTAGGGTTTCCAAAAAGACCACTACTGCGTCAGGGGGCGGAGAGGCTGGAACAAGGGGCCACTTAGGTAGGGTTTCCAAGAAGACCACTACTGCGTCAGGGGACGGAGAGGCTGGGGCGGTGCGTGACCTGGACTGACTGGGACTGACCACGATTCTTTGCTTGGCTGACTGTCTGTTATTGCATAGCAGAGGAGCTGAACACGCAGCGCTGCTCATGACATAACACTCATCAGCACCAATATCCTTTTGATTTTATTTGCTTTGAAACCATTATTACTATCATTGTTATTATTGTTGTATTGATATTATGCATATTTTCAGAATGCAGCTGTATTATGTGAGTGTAATTACTCTCTGTATGACCTGTACCTTGGCTGTAAGGCCAACTGATAATCTGTTTTGGCAATATGCCAACTATACTGCTCGGGATGTCACC
This sequence comes from Pseudorasbora parva, assembly GCF_024679245.1. Taxonomy (NCBI): domain Eukaryota; kingdom Metazoa; phylum Chordata; class Actinopteri; order Cypriniformes; family Gobionidae; genus Pseudorasbora; species Pseudorasbora parva. The sequence continues at coordinate 2,823,422 of NC_090196.1, forward strand.
AATGACTCCTGTTATGTATGTCAACAAATAATGTCATCTGTTGTCAGCATCTCCATGCCCGTATTAGACCAGTCTGCTTATGATCATTCCTGTACGTTTCTGTATGAGTGGCCTGGAGGAAGAGACTATGCATGGCTGCCCAGAGCCCGCTGCGTTGACCATCGTCAGAATGGCTCCAGGACCCAACACCCTTTTTTACCTGAACATATTGAAATTAGAATATATATTAAACTATCGACTGGCAAAGTTTGTCAATGACACCACTGATGGTATGACAGGGGTGAGAAGAGAATTAGGTGCCCTGCGCCTGATGACCACGCAAAACCGCCTGGCATTGGACATGCTCCTGGCTGATAAGGGGGGCGTCTGTGCCATGGTGGGGGATCAGTGCTGCACCTTTATTCCTGCCGAGGATGAAGCTGAAGGAGCCGTGGGCCATGCTGTGGAAGAGCTGAGAAAGATGGCACATAAGCTGTATGGATGAAAGCAAAGAGAAGGATTGGGGTTGGGGGCTGATGCATTCTTTGTTTGGTTGGGTAACACCCTTTGTGCCAATGTTGATTCCAATACTGCTGATTTTATTGGCCGTGTGTATCTTTGGGCCATGCTTAATGCAATGTTTGATGAATAAAGTATATGCTACGATCTCTAGCATGACACCGCCACATCACTATGAACCAATTTCAAAACGTTAAGCTTTCAGCTTAAAAGAGGGGATTGAAAGATTATATGTGCATATATATTCTGCGTATGTGTTTTCTGCAAACTGTCTTTCTGATAACATAAAAGGGGAACTGATGTTTGTGTTCTATTTTGCTGTGTACAGCGTGCACCCACCCAGCTGTTATCATCTAACTACAGAGCTATCTATTCCTGGTATTTGACAGCCAAATGCGTGCATTTCTATATTGTTGACATATATGGAGTTATCTTTCTGTTTCCTATGTAGGGTGCGTCCAACTATTAGGGCGTGGATTGATGTATAAGTATCACTGCTTTTCCTGTTGTACTTTGAGAGCTGCATTCTGAATAAACCATATTGACTCTACTCGTGTGGTTCATTGACTTGCACTCTCCCAGGATCCTGAAGCTGTAACTGATTGCTGAGCAGAGACTGAGACACACAAAGACACAGGAACAATTTCCTACAAGCAGAAATCTGGAGAAGCTCCTAAACTCCTGATTCATGACATAAACAGCCTTTATACAGGAACTCCATCTAGATTCAGTGGCAGTGGATCAGACTATGGCAGTGATTTCACTCTGACCATCAGTGGAGTCCAGACTGAAGATACAGGAGATTATTACTGTCAGAGTTTACACTATCCAAACAGTCAGTATGTGTTCACACAGTGATAAAGAGTCGTACAAAAACCTGTGTCAGTCAGACGTCACAGTGACTGCACTGATACAGCTGAGAGATACTGCAGCTGCTGATGGACCATCACACACAACACAATGGGGTATCAAACCTTTCACACACTTTATTTAGTTATTATGATGTAAGTGAACATGTAACACAATCTTATATCCCATAATTAGTCTCTGTTTCAGACTCTCTCCCCCTCATACATTCACACAAACACAGCTGCTCACAGACGTGACCTGTTTTCTGAATCCAGCGTATCATTAATAGTTTTGTGGATTGAACTCTTGGAGCTCTTCCTCTCTAACCGAGTCAAGGACGATCTCAGCAGTCCAGAGGCTTCAGACACTGACAGTGTTTCATTATAAACTGATGAACATGAACAAACCTCATCTCTCCATTAGTCCAACTCTTCTGACTCATTTCAGAGAATAAAGTGTCAGACAGTGAAACTCATATTTGCATCATCAGGTGATTGTGTTCCTCTCAGAATAGAGCAGCTCCATCAGCAGATGTTCAGCGTCCTCACAGGAGCTTCATGTTACTGGAATCCACTACTTCTCTTCTTTCTGGAGATATACTGGCCTTACAATCTAGACAATAAACTGTAATTTTTCTGTGGAAGACACAAAATTACTCTAATTTTAATTTTGCTGAGAGTCATGAAAAACTTGAAATTGAAACATTAAAAGCAGATCACGTTACAGTAAGGATGTGTTTGTTGCGCTAGTTAAAGTTGTTCATTACCTCAATGAAGGACAATGTACTGTTTGTCTGTTTCATATCCTCTTCTTTATTTTTCTTCTCTTCTTCCTTTTGCTTCTCGATGTTGTCATGTAAGGGCCCTGTTCATGTTGGACAGACATTTTAATTGCATTTTGTGTCTGTTAAGAGGCACACAGACACCCGTTACGTTTATGCCCCATAACTGCCGCTTTAGCTGAGTGAGAGCTCTGGGCATTAACTGTTACAGCTCTGTGTTGCAAGCACCAATCCGGTTCGTTTTTTGAGAATTTACCCTTTCTATTCAAGTAACCCATAGCATTTGTGGATCGCTGTCTGATTCCACATGGGTCCCATCCACAGCACCGATGCACTGCGGGATGCCGTGGGCTCGGTGAAACCTGCTACAAGTTCCTCTACTTTTGACTCAGTGAAAGGTAACTGTATACACACAGGGCCCAAGTGGACTGTTATAGCTTCACACACTTTTTTCACACACTATTTTCTAGAGGTCCAACCGGGTCTTGTCCAAAAACCAGCGACGATGGCAGCAAAATCTGTGTTGTGGGAGTTTTGTCATAACCAGCGTCCTGCATATTATTGCATTCTAGCACCTCTCTTCTGCAATACAATAAGCTAACTGTGCATGTATCTGTATGTGGTAACTGCTGTTATCAGAGTAATTAAAAGCTATATTTTGTCTACGTTAGCCATTGCATTATCTCGACTCATGTAAAGAAAAGAGAAAAAGGCCACAATCTGATGTCAAACAAAGGAGAGAACGGCGCCACACTTCGACGTCACAAGCTGAAATCTCCGGTTTCACCATCTACACGACAACGCTGCAACTGGAGTTTCTAAAATCTTCACCCTGGCCGGAGTTTTCATTGAGGTACCGGATTCAGCGTTTGCGTGTGGACGAGCAGCCGAACCGCGTAGAAAAAGTTGCGGCTTTGAAAATACCCGTGTTCATGTGGACAGGGCCTTAGAGGGTTAATGTGACTATGGTTACCATGATTATGAGCTTAATCGCATTAATTTGATCAAAGTATTGCGTTTACATGAGGTAAAGTTTAAAAGCAATATTGCCAAAGTCCCATTATAATCGCATTATGAGGGTGCAAACTAATCTAGAAACAGACATGAACACAAATCGTGACAGTCATAAGGTGAACTCATATCTAAACTTTATGCCAATGTATTATATTTAGATCTCACATTATGAAGAAGAGACTTGGTCACATGACTCAATATGGACACAGAGATGGACGTCCATCTGCACATCCTCAGTGTCTCAGGAGTCAGCTAGCATGTGATTGGTTGAAATGTGACCTGTAAAAATAAAATAAAAACCCTGATTGCATTTCAGTTTATACCCAGAGCTTGACATTAACTTTTTTTGCTCACCAGGCTAGTGGTTTTCCTAAGTTACTAGCCACTCAGCATTTCTGGCCACAATATTGTTGTTGGGAAACTTGTTTTTGGCTATATGTAAATGAGCACTGTGCACACCAACTTTATAACATGACATGTCATCAAATAGGTCTATTTAGCTCTGATATGGTTGTGTGTAGAGCTCTTAGAGAAAACAAGTGCTTGTCTGAAAAATATAAGACTTTTTGGTGTTATTATAATGTATTATATTATATATTAGCCTTTATATGATATTTATTCTCAAGCAATATTTTCATCGGTGTTCTATCAGCCATAACATATTTAAATCTAGCACAGTTAGTGTATGAGCCCGTACAGTAGCCTAGTGAAATACATATTCATGTGATTTTATTTGATTAAATATCAAAATTCTACACTTTAAAATGAAATTGAACACTTTACAGTTGGTTTTATGACTGTAAGTCATTCTCTTAAAATGCTTTTGAAGTTAGAAACGTGTATGCCAATGTCGTATGAAACTTTAGAGATGGTCCCTAAATTCATTCATTTCTAACTTTATGCCAGTCACATCAGATGTTCTGTGGTTCTGCTGTGAGCTTTCTTTGAAAGTATTTTCGCTGCTGAACATAAACAGTAAATTACTGTATGATGAATGAATCTCCTACGTTCATCGCACATAGGCTACAGCTCTGCTTTGTGTTTTATGATGATAGTTATGATGTTATGCTGAAGTTATGATGATAGATATCAGCGAGTCAGAGCCGCTCTCAAACAAAAATAATTGTGTGTAATTGGTTATAAAGTCCAACACGATTATAACTGCCTTTTGAGAAGACTACAATAAAATTCAACCCACCAAAGTGGCTAGTGGAAGTGTGTGTGTTACACGCCACAGCTAAAATCCACCCGCAAATGACGGTGTAACAAGTTCGATAAGGTAAGGAAGGAAGAGGACACGGGGGTCGGCAGGACTGTTGATGCTTTTTATTCTTAACTCAAACACAAACGTGCACACTTCTTCGTGTGTCTGTTTTCTCATATATCGCTCAGTCTCTGTATCACTTCCGGGTCACGCACTTCCGGCTTCCGGTAAACTCAGTGTCTCGCACCAACAGTCCGACTCTCTCTCTCCTCGGTCTCCGGTTCCGCTGGTGTTTTATCCCGTCTCCGCGCTCATTACTAGAACAAGAGACAGGTGTTATTAATCTGCGTCCAACCCACTCACTTACCGCTCGTCCCGTGGCCCTCTCTCCCGCTGCAGACCTCGCTGAACCACGCCCCCCTTGCCACATACCCCCACCGCCCAACTCAGGCCGGGGAGCCGTCCGGCCTGCAGCCCCCCCCCCCCCCCCCCCCCCCATTTCTGGAGAGGAAATCGGCCACAGCCATCTGAGCACCCGGCCTGTGGACCACCTTGAACTTAAACGGCTGAAGAGCCAGATACCAACAGGTGATCCGCGCGTTGGTATCCTTCATGCGGTGGAGCCATTGGAGAGGAGCGTGGTCCGAACAGAGAGTGAACTCCCGCCCCAGGAGGTAATAGCGGAGGGTGAGAACGGCCCATCTGATGGCCAAACACTCCTTTTCTATGGTGCTGTACTTAGCTTCTCTCTTGGAGAGCTTACGGCTAATGTACAGCACCGGCCGCTCTCCCCCCTCCACCTCCTGGGCCAGGACTGCGCCCAGCCCCCTGTCCGACGCGTCAGTCTGCAACAAGAAAGGGAGAGAAAAGTCAGGGGAGTGTAACAGCGGCCCGCCACATAGGGCAGCCTTTACTTGGGTAAAAGCCTGTTGACACGGCTCCGTCCACTGGACCGTATCTGGTAGCCCCTTTCTAGTAAGATCAGTCAAAGGGCTGGTGAGGTCCGAATAATTTGGTATAAACCGTCTATAATATCCCGCCAGCCCCAAGAACTGTCTTACCTCCTTTTTGGTCTTGGGCCTCGGACAGGTTGCAATTGCGGCAGTCTTATCAATTTGGGGACGCACCTGTCCATGACCCAAGTGGAAGCCCAGATACCTTACTTCCACCCGCCCAATCGCACACTTCTTCGGATTGGCCGTGAGCCCCGCTCTCCTCAGCGACCTCAGGACCGCCCTCACATGCTGCATATGCCGCTGCCAGTCGTGACTATAAATCACTATGTCATCTAGGTACGCAGCAGCATATGCAGCATGGGGGCGCAAAATCCTATCCATGAGTCGCTGGAAGGTTGCGGGCGCCCCGAACAAGCCGAAAGGAAGCGTGACAAATTGGTGTAATCCGAACGGCGTGGTGAAAGCTGTTTTTTCTTTGGACAATGGAGACAAGGGGATCTGCCAATAGCCCTTTGTTAAGTCCAGTGTCGAATAAAATCGAGCCGAGCCTAACCGATCAAGCAATTCGTCAACCCATGGCATTGGATACGCGTCGAACTTCGACACAGCGTTCACCTTGCGGTAGTCCACACAGAACCTGACCGAGCCGTCCGTTTTGGGGACCAAAACTATCGGGCTCGCCCAGTCACTGTTGGACTCCTCGATTACTCCCATGTCGAGCATTGCGCCTAATTCGTCCTGAACTACTTTTTTCTTGTGTTCAGGCAAGCGATACGGCCGGCTGCGAACTACCACGCCCGGCTCGGTCTCGATATGGTGCTGAATCAAGTCGGTACGTCCCGGTAGGGGCGAGAACACGTCAGCGAACTCCGCTTGCAACTTCGATAAATCAGCGAGTTGTAACGGTGAGAGGTGATCTCCCCCAGGGGCCAGCGCGACTGATTGCGCTTTAATGCTCGCCTCTGGCCCGAGATCATCCTCTCCCCCGATCACCGTTGCCAACAACACCGATTCCACCTCATTCCATTTTTTCAGCAGATTGAGGTGGTATATTTGACGTGCCCCGTTCCTATCGGATCGTATCACTTCATAATCGAGCTCTCCTATCTGCCGTGCGACCTCAAACGGCCCCTGCCACTTCGACATTAATTTTGAGCTCGAGGTTGGGAGTAGAACGAGCACCTTCTCTCCCGGTGTGAATTTGCGCAGTTTAGTACCCCTGTTATATGACCGGCTCTGGCGGTCCTGGGCTTGCAACAAATTCTCCCTAGATAGCCGCCCCAATGTGTGGAGTTTTGTTCGCAAGTCCATGACGTACTGAATTTCGTTTTTGGCCAACGAAGGCCCCTCCTCCCAAGTTTCTCGTAGGACGTCCAGCACCCCCCGTGGCTGACGCCCGTAGAGAAGCTCGAAGGGGGAAAACCCCGTGGAGGCTTGCGGGACCTCGCGCACAGCATTTCCCGGCGGCTCTTTGGTACTAACAATTGGGTTGTATCCATTTTTGTCTGAGCGTCTTGGGTCACTCGATACAACCTATCCTTAATTATGGCAAAATAAGGATACGTGACGGGCAATGCGGGTTGGAGGGACTGACCGTCGATAGTGCGGACCTGTTGAAACGCATGTTTTAGCGTCTCGTCTTGGGACTGCTCCAGAGGGAAGTCATCGCGGTCCGAGAGAATCAGTCTCTCAACCCCGCTCGGTTCCTCTGAAGCTGTTCCCAAGGGCCCCGTGTCAGTCTCGCCAACCTGCACTCGCACCGCCCCGTTCCTAGCCTTGTTTCCCCAAGCGGCATCCGCGCACAACGATCCCAATAACGCCGAAAAGGCGGGCCAATTCGTCCCCAGAATTAGCGGATGCCGGAGGTGGGGACTAACCGCCACCTCAACACTATGCTTTTTCCCCCTAAACTGTATCGTGACTGGGACAACCGGATATTCCACCACATCCCCGTGCACACACCGCACCTTAACCACGCGGCTTGTATCCAACGCCCCAGGCTGAATCAGGCTTTGATGGATCGAGGTTTGGTTACATCCTGAATCCACCAAGGCCTGATATGTACCCCCCTTGATACTTACAGGAATTTGGTACTCTCCTGCTTGATCGGGGGTGGTCCGCTGGACGTCCGGGATCCGCATCATTGTTCCGATGTCCATCATCGGACATCGGTCCACAAAATGATCCGGATCACCGCACCGCCAGCAGGCCAGCCCAGGCCTACCCGCCGCCCCGGCGGCGGGGAGTGGGTTGGAGGCTGAGCGCGGAAAGGGGGCGGAACCGGATCCATAGTCACTACCCGTCCCCAGCGGCCCCGCCCCCCTGGGCGGGACCCGCGAACTCCCAGACGGTCCAAGGCCCATCCCACCCCGGCCTCTGGGGGGAACGCGAGGAGGGCCTGGAGGGCGGGACCTGGGGAGAGGGACAGGTCGAGAGAGAGAGAGAGAAGGGGGAGAGAGAGAGGGAGAAGTTAGTGGGGGTGCGCCGACCCCCGGGCACGCCACCAGGTGGTCCTCCGCCAAATTGATGGCCGTCTCCAGCGACGTGGGCCGGTGGCACTGGACCCACTCGGCGGTCTTCCTGGGGAGCCGAGTGATAAACTGCTCCAGCACCACCAGATCGACGACATGGTCCACGTCGCTGCCGCCGGCCAGCAGCCATCTGCGGCACTCGTCCCGGAGCTGTTGGGCCAATGCGAAGGGTCGACCGGACTCGCCCCACTCCAGGGAGCGGAAACGCTGGCGGTGTTGTTCTGGGGTCCGGCCGACCCGCTGAAGTATGGCCCGCTTCAGGTCGTCGTAGTCCAGGAGGTTCGCAACCGGTAGATGTTGCGCGGCCGCCTGGGCTTCGCCGGATAGAAGTGGGATGAGGCGCACCGGCCACTGTGCCCGGGGCCACCCGCAGGCCTCCGCGGCTTTTTGGAAGAGATCCACGAAGGCCTCGGGGTCGTCTTCCGGCCCCATCTTCTGTAGGGGCACGTGCACCGGTGCGCTGGCCCGCCCAGCGGCCTCGGCGCGAACCTCCCGGTCCATCCAGCTCCGGAACTGCTCGCGGTCCTCTTGCTGGCCTTGGACAATGGCCTCGAAGCGGCGCTCCTGTTCGGTCCGAAGGTCCAGCAATGCCTTATGATGTTCCTGGTGGAGGACCGCGAGGGAGGTGATGATCTCCGCAAATGGCGAGGCGGAGGGCGTTGTCATGGCGGCGGCTCTGTCCTGCTTCCTTCCCGGGTTTCGGCACCAGTGTAACAAGTTCGATAAGGTAAGGAAGGAAGAGGACACGGGGGTCGGCAGGACTGTTGATGCTTTTTATTCTTAACTCAAACACAAACGTGCACACTTCTTCGTGTGTCTGTTTTCTCATATATCGCTCAGTCTCTGTATCACTTCCGGGTCACGCACTTCCGGCTTCCGGTAAACTCAGTGTCTCGCACCAACAGTCCGACTCTCTCTCTCCTCGGTCTCCGGTTCCGCTGGTGTTTTATCCCGTCTCCGCGCTCATTACTAGAACAAGAGACAGGTGTTATTAATCTGCGTCCAACCCACTCACTTACCGCTCGTCCCGTGGCCCTCTCTCCCGCTGCAGACCTCGCTGAACCACACCCCCCTTGCCACAGACGGGTTAGCAGGTGTTAATGTCAAGCCCTGTATAAGACCTGAGACCCTTAATCTGCTGCTGAATTTAATTATATTATTTTTGTTTTGAAATATCTGAAGAACTGCTACAAGTTACAGACATAAACATGTTTTCCAACTCCAGTAAAACTACAGCTATTTTTGGTTGTACTTTTGGAAGTTCTTCTGAAGTATCTATATCAATATCTATAACAATATCTGTGTCAGCAGAAGATGAGGGGACATCATCTACAGGACTGTCAGATTCATCTGACCGAGCGAGAAGGTCTTCACTGCAGAATACAAGATCCAGATCCAACCAGAAGGATCCAGAAGTTGATTTGACTTCTTCACCAGGTAAAGAGGTTGCCCTGGTTCAGCTTGAGGAACTGACAGACTGCTGTCCTCTTGTGGCCTATACAGTTTGTTCCAAACGTGTGGTAACCCTGAAGAGACACATCGTCATCAGACTTTATATGCTGTGCTTCTTCGTCAGGTGAACCAGCATGTTTTTGGAGTTGCAGTCGTGGTTGACGGTTGACATGATGTAATGCCCTGGTAGATTTGAACTGGCTTACAGATGGGATTGCTGGACCTTTAAAGAAAAAAAGGGGACCTAGCGTTTCATTCGGGGCTCTAGCAGAGGACAGATGTCAATCGCTGCATCGGAGAGAGGGCTGGTATGTGTTGAAAATGATGATGCTGAGATTCCCACTATAATAGAGGGAGCTCATGCTGAATCAGATTCATACCTGACAGCCATGCTTTTCCGGCTGGCAGAGGTGCAACGCGTAAATTGCCTTGCCTTTTTCCCAGATGTGCATTGGGAGCTTTGGCAGTGTGGAGACATTGGTGCCAGAATATGGAGCATCATTGGGGCCATAATCTATGTAAAGTTTTTCCTCTCTCTCACTGCCCTCATCAGATATTTTATTTATTTTACATTACAAAAAAAGCAAAGCAATGTTAATTCTGTTCTCAATGTTTTTCTTCTTTTCATTAAAAACGCAAAGTACGGATAAGAATACAGTTAAAACCTTAACGATACCCATCCCTACTCAGGAGTCACAATACAAATAAAACTACTGAACTAACTCAAATAACATTAGTCAGAATGGAAATGATCATTGTGTAACTCTAGTGTGTGTGAGTGTGTTCTGAGCACAAGCTGTTGTAAATCCTGCCCACTTCTTTGCATTGTCAGCACATGCTTCAGTCTGAGAGTGTTTATAGTGCTGTGAGTTTAACACTTCATGACTGAGAGCAGAACAGAACACAATCTTCATCATCACACAAGACACAAGAACAACAATGAACACCATCATCATCTTCATCTGGACTCTCACTCGCTTTGCTCAAGGTTTGTATAAAAATATTCAGGATTAATCATTCCTTTAACTTGTAAAATATATGTAATTTTCATTTCTGTTTTCTTTCAGAGTGTAGAGGACAGTACACATTAACTCAGAGTCCATCAATAACAGCTCAACCAGGACAAGACGTCAGAATAAACTGTAAAACCAGCAGTAGTGTCTATAATAATAATTACTTAGCCTGGTATCAGCAGAAACCTGGAGAAGCTCCTAAACTCCTCATATATTACGCAACAACCCGTTATACTGGAACTCCATCTAGATTCAGTGGCAGTGGATCTGGCAGTGATTTCACTCTGACCATCAGTGGAGTCCAGACTGAAGATACAGGAGATTATTACTGTCAGAGTTTACACTATCCAAACAGTCAGTATGTGTTCACACAGTGATAAAGAGTCGTACAAAAACCTGTGTCAGTCAGACGTCACAGTGACTGCACTGATACAGCTGAGAGATACTGCAGCTGCTGATGGACCATCACACACAACACAATGGGGGATCAAACCTTTCACACACTTTATTTAGTTATTATGATGAAAGTAAACATGTAACACAATCTTATATCTCTTACTAAAATGTGGAAAAAATGTGAGTGGTGAGAATAAGAAAGAGGTTTATTTATCAACTATCCAGTGCAGGAGGAAAGTGCAGACATACAGAGGTATTACACAAAAATGAAATATAACACAATAATAATATTATAAGAAAACAAACAATATAAAGAAAATATTGCGCTAGTTCTGTCATGAGCCTCTAGATGGCGCCGGTCTTTAACTCGTTTAGAAGCGATCGCATCATCATCTACAGAGCAGCTGATTGGTTAACTGCGTCGGGCTGAAACTAGCAAAACACACTTGTGTCGGGTCTGTGATGAGGCCCAAACAGTATCTTGTATAAAAATACATGTAAGTGTCCAAAATAGAAAATAATAATAATCAGAAGTTGGCCATAAATGCAACATGTTTTGTTATAAATGATGTGGGTGTAATAAAAGTGCCAAAAATGAATGAGATATCTATGGATGATCTTCTGGTGGAGTGAGACGAGAGAGTACGCCAGGCAGCTCCGGAAGGCTGAGAAGAAAGAGAAACAAACTTTTAAAACGGCAAGAAAAGAGAAGTTCTCCCGGAAGAGAATTGACCAGGAGAGGAAATCAAATGTTTAATCTCTTTCGACAAATGAAGAGACAGTTGATGAATGGGATTAAAAATCTTATGTTGGAAAGTGAATTTGAATGCTTAAATTGTGAAATGTTTAAGCTGCGAGAGAAGGGGAATATTTGTCCATTCTTCCTTGCAGAATTTGTCAGGTTCAGTCAAATTCCACGGTGAAAATCAATGAACTGCTCTCTTCAAGTCCATCCTCAGATTTTCTATCAGATTTAGGGCTCTGGCATGGCCACACAAGAACATACACCTGTGTTGAAAGGTGGAACGTCTAGCAGAGGGACGCAGGTTTTCCATCCATTTTCCCTTCAATTCAATCCTGACCAATCGCCCCGTCCCCACTGAAGAGAAACACCCCCACAACATTATGCTGCCACCACCATGCTTCACAGTAGGCATGGTGTGTTTTGGGTGGTGTGCTGTGTTTGCTCTTCGCTAAACATAGCGCTTGGAGTTCAGTCCAACAACGTCAGTTTTGGTCTCATCAGATCATAGCGCCTTTGGTCAGATGGCATCAGATTCTTCAAGCTGTGTTTTTGCATAGCGCAAATGAGATGAGTGTGGCACTTTTTCAGGAAAGGCTTCTTTATTTCAGCGCTATGTTTGGAGAAAAGCACACAACCCTGTGAAATATGGTGGTGGCAACATGATGTTCACTTTGATGATGAAGGATATAATGTGTACATACAGACTTATTTTATTTTCCAGGGTGTAATATGACAAAAGGTGAAGATTTTCCCAGAGTATGATGACTCTCTATAGGCACTGTAATTAAGGATTGTTTAAGGTGAGTAAGTCCTTAAACAATCCACGCAGTTAACGCAACCGACTACAAGGACATTTTAGAGCACTTCATGCTTCCTTCAGCAGACAAGCTTTATGGAGATGCTTACTTAATTTTCCAGCAGGACACACTGCCAAAAGTACCAAAACAGGATTACTGTGCTTGATTGGCCGAGTTTGCTGGCCAGTCATCTTCCTCTTCATCATAAGTGCCATTTGTGGACTGAATGTGCTCAGAGCTCTCAGGCTGCCAGTGTTCTGTGAACATTTAGTCCACAATTGGCACTTATGATGAAGAGGCATATCATGTGGCATTTGACTCCCTGACATTAAAAAGATTCCAGAAATCGCGATAACATACAGAGAGTACCGAGCCCCTAAAGGGACGTGGTGGTGGAAAAAAGTTAGGATGGGAGGAAAAAATGTTTTTTTCAAAACTTTTCCCTTACTGCAAAACCTGCTGTGAGTTAGGAGTGTAAACACTTCCTGTTTAATGTCCCGATGGCAGTGTGCGTTTTATTTTGAACTCCGACTACGAGCTACAACCTAATTTTCCTCAAAAAGATTCTTGAGAGACAAGACCGTAGGGACCTTCTGCAAAGAAATGTACCTCTTTGTACCTCTAAAACAATTGAACATTCCTACAGAGCCCCAAACATGACATGCAGGTAAAAAATAGTATGCTAAATCGGGCGCACAATTTGAACATCGAGGGAACAAATATTAGTAAATCGTGTGGATGATTTAGCAAATCAAGGGAATGAAAAAGCAAATTTCCACCTGGGATTTTTTCAGAAGCGGCTAACAGGTTAAGTGACTCTGGGTCTGCCTGTCACTTGAGTGATCACAAACAGGAAACAGGAAGTAGACCAGCATAAAGGAGCAGCATGGCATTCAAACGGGGTCGCTAACACAATGGCCAATTGGTGATCACCAACCACCTGGACTGTGGAGTTCCCTTTGAGGACTTGCCTTCTCAGAAAGCTCAATGAAGGTGGTGGATGTATGCCTCTTCTTGTATTATATAATGAATTGGAAATCATAGTCATATTTTATAGAAAGAGAAATGTGAGTTTGAACTACACTCCCCGGCCAGAGAGTGAGTCAGTGTTTTAATATGATCATCATGTTTTAGGTGTAATATATGATCCCTGTCAATCAAACTGAACAGACTGCATTCAGTCACTTCTGCTGTCTGGACGAGATGCTTTCCATTTGACCACAGAAAGATTTACATTCTTACACAATTACTGTCACAACGGATGATTCTTGATTTGTATTATATTGTTATATATTAAAGTTCAGCCCCTTCTGTAAATGTAAATGTGTAGCAGAAGTGAAAGTGGTCTGTTCCAGTCCAGATCCTGTAACCAATCAAAGAGTGAGACTGAAAATCCCATTTGCATTGTCAGGGTGGAGTGATTGTGATCCTCTCAGAATAGAGCAGCTCTGTCTCCAGAGACCATGTTCAAACCCCAAGAGCTTTATTTGACATTTACTGCTACATCAACCTTCTGAAAAGCACCTGCATCTTCATCTGTTAGTTGAATGATGTTGTCAGACACAAAGTGAACTTGTTGAGAAGCTTTATTGAATGTTGCAGCAAACACAGCAGATTGAAAGATCACACAGTGCTTTGACACACGCGAGCTCTCTTTCAGTATTGAGTTGTAAATCACTACAGCTGCAGCACTAGACTCATGTGAATCCTGCCTGACACAGGACACTCAGATACGGCTCATCTTCAGGAGAGAAACATCAGCACTCAGAGCTCTTGTGGAACGAGACCTCATGAGGAGGAGCTCCATCATGTGTTACTCTGCAGACGTACACCTCTCCCTCTTCCCAGCGTGCTTTGCTGAGGGTCAGGACGCTACTGCGGCTGTAGCGGCCATCGTCCTGCTGGCTCTCTGCGCTGGTCAGAACCCCCTCGGTGACCTCTGACCCGTCCAGTGTCCAGCTCACCAGCGCCCCCTGTGGAGAGTAAGAGCTGAGCAGGCAGAGCAGTGCGGCTGAGTCTCCAGAGATCTGCAGAGAAGAGGGCGGCAGCAGAGACACTGAGGGCTTCACTGTGGGACCAGCTGCAGGAGACAAACACAACACATTCACAAACACAAAGAACACACACTGCACTTTCATTCACAGCATTTCAACAGCAGGACAAATCACACTCACAATCTGATCCTTCATGTCCTTCAACATCACTACAGCTGATATATATATATATATATATATATATATATATATATATATATATATATATATATATATACAATATACAAACGACACAATCACTATATACATTTACATCAAACCTCATCAATCAAACTGAACATTGTAATACACCGACTGATTTCATTACAGCAGTTTTTAACTCACAACATAAAGTTCTTACATTTTACTGAGATATTCAACTCAATTTCAAACAGAATTAAAAGTCACACATAAATTGTGTTTGTATTATAAAGCACTGAATTATAATCACAACATGAGCAAAAGAGATTCAGTATCATTGACTGAACGACAGAAAGTACAACATTTACATTCTGATGTCAAATCTCTTTTCTCCATGTATGATATCTACAATAAAAGATGAACTATATATGAACTCAGTGTAGAAATAAATGAAGGAAAACAAACCTGTAATAAACTCAATAAACTCATAGTGAGACGCTTTATGGAAATATGTTTAGATTTTGTTGTTGAAAGGAATAATGCCGTTCTTCTGAATGTATAAACATGACAATATCATTGATTCAGATTAAATAATTATTACACAATATCAGAAACACTTAAAGCCTTTATACACAATGCATTATAAAAGTATTTAATGCATTAATTATGAATTGTTATTCACATTATAATGCATGTATGATCTCATGAATAATTGTAACCACAGTTATAACACATTATAATATTATCTATTCATTGTTACACCTTTAGAAATTATAATACATTAAAACTCACGACAAACAACCAATTTTAACTTTGGCTACAATTATTTATGAAAAGATATAAGGCATTATAATCTCCATTATGAATATCTTTATAATGCATTATACATAAAGGCTTCAAGTAAAGTTTCAGCACAATATCTAATAATCATTATCATTAATAAATGTTGTTCTTGTTTCGACTGTAAAACACTTTCTGAAATCTAAACTGTATTTTTTTATTCGGTAATTAAATAGACAGACTTACCGATCACCAGTTTGGTTCCTCCACCGAATGTCCACCACAGTGATACAATCTAATGAAACGCTCGTACAAAAACCTCTATTCCACTCGAGTGAACACACACTCCAGCAGAGAGAGAGAAACAACACTTCAACACACTGATATTAGAAGCTCCTCAGCTCTTCTCAACACTCACTCATTCAGATTGACTCAATGATTTCTGATATAACACTGTTTAAAGAAATATATTTGATGAGCTGTGACCTCTGAGGTGACCTTTGACCTCTTTGATCATGGATGATGTTGTGGAGTTTCTCATAATGATGCTTCTGTTCTTCATATGCAGCTCAATCTTCAGGATTGACAGAAAAACCTGCAGCTTCAGACTTCAATCTTCAGTGAAAATCTGCTCAAATCATGAGTTTATTGAATATTATAGCCAAAGTCAATAGAAAGTGTCAACAATGGAAATAGAAAAGGTATTTTGCATGTTCTCCACAGTCAAGCATGTTTTCATATTCAAGGTCTGTTATAAAAGTATCTGGACTGGTTATGAATCTCCACACAAGATCATGAAACGTGAACAAGCTCTAATATGTCTCCATCTTTAACAGCCTGTTTCTTCTCCATCTGATGATTTCAGACACACATGAGGCTTCATGATAGATGGAGTGACACCATGAACTCTGATTAGAGATTCACAATCAGTCCTGATACTTTCTGAACAGACTCATGATTCATGATCTGACTTTAGTGATGGCGGTTCATCTAGTGGAAGTGTAGCAGTGATGATGGTCACATGACTGAATATGGACACAGAGATGGACGTTCATCTGCACATCCTCAGTGTCTCAGGAGTCACAATACAAATAAAACTACTGAACTAACTCAAATAACATTAGTCAGAATGGAAATGATCATTGTGTAACTCTAGTGTGTGTGAGTGTGTTCTGAGCACAAGCTGTTGTAAATCCTGCCCACTTCTTTGCATTGTCAGCACATGCTTCAGTCTGAGAGTGTTTATAGTGCTGTGAGTTTAACACTTCATGACTGAGAGCAGAACAGAACACAATCTTCATCATCACACAAGACACAAGAACAACAATGAACACCATCATCATCTTCATCTGGACTCTCACTCGGTTTGCTCAAGGTTTGGATAAAACATTTTTTTAACAATTATTAATTCTTTAAAAATGTCAAATACTTATCATTTCTGTTTTCTTTCAGAGTGTAGAGGACAGTACACAGTAACTCAGAGTCCATCAATAACAGCTCAACCAGGACAAGACGTGAGAATAAACTGTAAAACCAGCAGTAGTGTGTATAATAATGATTTCTTAGCCTGGTACTCACAGAAACCTGGAGAAGCTCCTAAACTCCTCATATTTTACGCATCAAGCCGTTATACTGGAACTCCATCTAGATTCAGTGGCAGTGGATCTGGCAGTGATTTCACTCTGACCATCAGTGGAGTCCAGACTGAAGATACAGGAGATTATTACTGTCAGAGTTATCACAGTGGTGGTGTGTTCACACAGTGATAAAGAGTCGTACAAAAACCTGTGTCAGTCAGACGTCACAGTGACTGCACTGATACAGCTGAGAGATACTGCAGCTGCTGATGGACCATCACACACAACACAATGGCAGAGTTGAGCAAAAGTTTCTAAAGTTTATATTAATTTATTTAATCTAAATTCGAGTTTACCTCTCAAATCCTGAATATCGATGAATATTTTTCAATGCTCAAAAATTCAGATACAATAAAAATGTATCAACTTACAGAATTTCAGATCAAATATATTCAGGTTGACCAAACTGTATTGCTCAAATTTAGATCGAATTAATTCAAGATAAATATTCACATGTTAGCCTCCGGTCTGCCCAGAATAAGAAAAACTCGTGATTAAAGAAGTGGATCTCAAAACTGATGACTTCAGGGAAACGGGTACGTTTGCTGTTCGGTCGGACTAATTATGTTTCCAACACATAGCTATGGTTTGTGTGAATATTCTCTCTATGTACGCACTGCAAAAAACACTCTTCTTACTTAGTATTTTTGTCTTGTTTCGAGTCCAGACATCTAATAATTCTTAAAACAAGAAGTATTTACTAGACACGCAAAAGTAATTTTCTTGTTTTGGTGAAAAAATAATGTTGTTTTAAGATTATTTTTCTTACCGCACTGGCAGAATATTTATCTTATTTTAAGCAAAAACTCTCTTCATTTTGAGTTATTTTTCCCCAAAACAAGAAAATTACTTTTGCTTGTCTAGTAAATGCTTCTTGTTTTAAGAATTTTTAGACGTCTGGACTAGAAACAAGACAAAAATACTGAGTGAATTGAGGAAACTATCTAGAAAGAAAAATCGGTTGTATCGTAAGTCTGTCACCAAGCCCACTCCGCATAGAAACATACAAAAAATGTAGGACCCAATTCACAAGCTTAATTAAGGCGACTAAAGAAAAGTTGCAGACCAGTTTAATCGTGTCTCTAATGACATTAAATCAACCTGGAACATTATAAATCAGGTGCTGTGTCGTAATAGGAAGGCTGCATCTGCACCCACAGAGATGAGGGATTATGATAGGTGTCTATCAGACCCCACTCATATAGCTGATGGCTTCAGTCATTGTTTTACCAAAATTGATTCTGATTTAGCACACAATATCCAGAAGACTGATAATGATCCATGTAGCCTAATAAACGGGCGGTACTCTTCCCTCCCTAATCGTGATAACCCAACTACACAGGAGGGCTGAGATATTTTTTCTTTAGAAAACTCAGCCCGTGGCCACGATGGCATTAAGAGTATCCTCCTCAAGGAGACCATTGATCATATTATTCAACCTCTTACTTATGTAATCTCTTTATCATTTCAATCCGGAATTATTCCCCAAGCTCTGAAAATTGCAAAAGTCGACCGAACCGTTTATTCATTAACCCTTGTGTGGTGTTCATATTTTTGTTCTTCAGCCAGTGTTCGTGGGTCTGGTGGACCCGCTGCATTTCTGGGTATTTAATTCAACACAATCAAACTATTTCATGTTAAAATACTCAACAGATGTTTACTTCATCCCAATTACAAGCAATATAAACAGCATATATGGTTAACATCCGCCCCTTACCTTTGTTAGATCACATTTAGGTATTAAAGTGCTACTTTTTTTAATTTTATTTTTTATAAAATGTGATAAAACAAGAAAATCAACTATAATATTTAATAACATTTATAAAATGTAAGATATTTGTGGAAACAATTTAACAAATATACAAATGAAGCAATGTTTTTTTATAACTATTATTATTAACTACTATTATTATTATTTATTTGAAATTCATTAGAAATGTTACCCATTCAGGCCACACACACACACACACACACACACACACACACACACACACACACACACACACACACACACACACACACACACACACACACACACACACTAACAGCAGGACAGAGTGAAAGGTGAAGCTCTTCTTGGTTTTGGAACGAGCTGATGCTCAATCTCATCCTCTTCTTCAAACTCACTGTCAGACTCTGGGTGCGTCTCAATCAGCTCCCTAGTTCAGTAGTCAGGGCACTGATCAGGACACAAGTCAATGGGCTAACTTCCTGATCAGTGCCCTGACTACTGAACTAGGGAGCTGATTGAGACGCACCATCTGAATGTTCAGACATGTGATCCTCACGCTCTGAAAGCTCTTCCTCTACAGCCGGTCCTGGAGAGCCTCAGTCCTGAAGAGTTCAGCTCAACCCTGATCAAACTCACCTGCCTGTAGCTTTCTAGCAGCCCTTCAGGCCTTGCTTAGCTTGTTCAGGTGTGTTTGATTAGGGTTGAAGCAAAACTACGCAGGACTGTGAAACTCCAGGACCAGCGTTCGCCACCCCATCTCTTCATTCCCAAAAGCTTCACTCTCTTCCAAAATCAATTGCAATGCCCTCTGAGCAGCAAATCTTTTGGCCATCCGGATCAGTTGGGATAAAGAACCACACTGGCAAAGCTTTATGTATTCTGTCCCACCTCCAATCTGCAGCTGGGATAGAGTATGAGAAAATGAAGACTGGTTCCTGCAAGACAGAGGGGAAAATGAGCAGGAAAGTGAGAGAAGACCATAAAAACATTGTGC
Source organism: Pseudorasbora parva (assembly GCF_024679245.1). Classification (NCBI taxonomy): domain Eukaryota; kingdom Metazoa; phylum Chordata; class Actinopteri; order Cypriniformes; family Gobionidae; genus Pseudorasbora; species Pseudorasbora parva. The sequence goes on from NC_090196.1 coordinate 2,842,975, forward strand.
GGGAACAGCAGAAACACAAAACTTACACTTACACTCACTCACACACACACACTCACACACACACACACACACACACACACACACACACACACGTCTGGATCACTATCTTTGTGGGGACTCTCCGCAGACGTAATAGTTTTTATACTGTACAAACTGTATATTGAATAAGTGCCTGGTGGCAAGTTATTCAGAATCTAGTGCACACTACACAATTTGTGTTTGTTTCGTGATGTACCCAGGGGATTGCATAGTTCAAATTCATCATAAAGTTAAACAAATTCACTACTCATCTGCCAGGAGAGTGTTGTCCTTAAAGTCCACACCATCTCTTAGAGATGCCGCTGCTTCTCTGACGGGTCTGAATAACCTTCCTGTGTTCTGTGGAGACTGATAATGTCATTTCACACGGCAGGACCAGTAGATGCTGCAAAGACTGCAGTAATGGGAGACACTGAAAGGCCCTGCTCTTTTCTGGTCCAGAATACACTTCACTGGCTTAATAATATTTAACAATTCCTTAAAGCATTATTTTCTCTTATATGCTGCAGCAAGCAGACCATCTTTCCCTATTGCTTTCAATAAAATAACTAGTTCCCAATCTCGAGGGAACTTCGAGCTGCATCGAAACGCTAGGGGACGCCTCTGCGTACCATGTCATGAAGCACTTGTGTAATCAGTCCAATAGCGGGACGATACGTCACGGGCGGGTGACGTCATCGACCAGGAAGCTATAAAGCATGCCCGGACCAAACAGTCACTAGCTTCTGTGTCTTCACAAGCGCTCTGTGTGAATTGTATGTCCATTTTTTGTGTGTGTGTTCAAAAAAAAAAAAAAGAAAGAAAGAAAGAAATATGGCAAGTCCGTATAGGCGTTGTGTTCCTCCCTGCCCATGTTACATCACGGGTGGGGATACACACGACCTATGTGTGATGTGTTTGGGGCTCGAGCATGCTCAGTCAGCTCTCGAGGGGGTCGGCTGCGAGCATTGCGAGAGACTCCCAATGCGCATATTAAGATCACGCCGGGCATTCTTTGAGGAGAGTGCTTTGGCTCGTGGTCCTCAGGGCTCGGGTCCCGCTGTTGCCGAGGCGCGGCGAAGGCTCGCGTCCTGGGGATCGCAGTTGGATCTAGTGGCGGGGTTTGAGACGGGTGATCCCCTATCTCTGCCCTTACCCACTGGATCTCATGCCTCAGTTAGCGAGTTGGAAGCACGCTCTGCGGTTTTCTTTTGCTCGCGCTGAGGCACAAACGCAGCAGCACTCCAGTTCCGAGGAACTGGATGTTGTTAGCGCTGATGATGATCTGCCAAAAGAAAACGACACACACACACTCATAAAAAGAGGAGCTATTGGTGTAACTCGCACTGTGTCCAGGTTAAGTTTAGACTGGCCGGCCGAGTGTCAAGAAGTTCGCCAAAAAATAAATAAATAAAATAAGAAAGAGAAAGAACAATATAATGGCGAGCCGACAGCATGTTTGAGATTACGAGGGGCTGAATCTAGTGGCTCGGATCTCGCGTTTGCCGAGGCAGCGTGTAGATCACGGGTCTACAATATAGATTCTATGACTCGATCGTGGATCTCGCGCTTGCCGAGGCAGCGTGTAGATTACGGGGTTGAGCCTAGTGGCTCAGATCGCGTGTTTGCAGAGGCTTCGCGTAGATTATGGGTCTGCATCTATCATTCAGAGGCGACGATGTCTCGGGGGGAAGAGACGCTTGCGAGCTATCTCTCCCCCGAGTCAGCATCGTCACACAGCCCCACAGCTGCCCACAACAAGCCGGTAAAAAAAAAAAAAAAAAGTCGGCTTTGTGGGTAGGGCATATTCGGCAGCAGATCAGGCAGCCGCCGGTTTGTATACGGCGGTTGCCCTGCAAGCGTATAAAACAAGCAGACCTGATGGGGGATATTGATATTGAGTGTGAAATATAAATATATATATATATATATATATATATATATATATATATATATATATATATATAATAAATAAATCAAAATGTCCCTCTGGGGATGTCGGGCGGGGCAGCCTCAGCCGAGTACGTCCTTTCTCAAACCTACACCGAGCAAAACAAAGAGAGAGCGTGGCCGTGGCCCTAGGTCCGAGCAAGGGAAAACCGGCTTCAAAGCAGACGCTTAGCAAGTGGATAGTCGAGGCTATTTCGCTCGCTTATGAGTCGGCCGGACATCCTTCACCATTGAGGGTCCGCGCCCACTCCACTAGCAGTATGGCTGCCTCTATGGCTCTTATTTCGGGAGTTTCATTGTCAGAGGTATGTGATGCGGCTGGGTGGTCCTCTCCGCATACATTTGTGAGGTTTTACAATCTAGATGTAGCCTCTACACCGGGGTCCCGGGTGTTTCTGGGTTGATTCACACATACAGACATTTGGGACTCTGGCGACGTGGGTATTGAGGTCCCCTAGCGTTTCGACGCAGCTCGAAGTTCCCTCGAGATAGGGAACGTCTCAGGTTACGTATGTAACCGTGGTTCCCTGAGAGGGAACGAGACGCTGCGTCGCTATGCCATACTCCCGGCATGCCTTGTATGATAGACTTGTTCGGCTTTTTCCAGAAGCTAGTGACTGTTTGGTCCAGGTGTGCTTTATAGCTTCCTGGTCGATGACGTCACCCGCCCGTGACGTATCGTCCCGCTATTGGACTGATTACACAAGTGCTTCATGACATGGTACGCAGAGGCGTCCCCTAGCGTTTCGACGCAGTGTCTCGTTCCCTCTCAGGGAACCATGGTTACATACATAACCAGAGACGATTTGCACAGTATATCATCTACACTGTAAAAAAAAAAAATTCAGGTCTCCAATTGAACATTTTCTAGTGACTGATCGCTTCTAAATATTTCAGTTGGCCAAATTTAATTTCTGTGATTTGATGCAATTTAATCACAGAAATTCAATTTGGCCAACTAAAAAATGTAGATGTGATCAGTCACTAGAAAATGTTCCATTGGAGACCTGAATTTTGTTTACTGTGTAGTTTACGTAATATTTAAACTATCAACTTCTAGTTTTTTTGTTTTTGAAAGATTTGAAAGACTGCTGCAAGTTACACACACACACACACACACACACACACACACACACACACACACACACACACACACACACACACACACACACAGAGCACTTAAGAGGAAGTGTAGTTCATCAAGTAGTTCATCAATGGCTGTTGATGGCACATAAACATGTTTTCCAACTCCAGTAAAACTACAGCTATTGTTTTTTTCTACTTTTGGAAGGTCTTCTGAAGTATCTATATCAATATCTATAACAATATCTGTGTCAGCAGAAGATGAGGGGACATCATCTACAGGACTGTCAGATTCATCTGACCGAGCGAGAAGGTCTTCACTGCAGAATACAAGATCCAGATCCAACCAGAAGAATCCAGAAGTTGATTTGACTTCTTCACCAGGTAAAGAGGTTGCCCTGGTTCAGCTTGAGGAACTGACAGACTGCTGTCCTCTTGTGGCCTATACAGTTTGTTCCAAACGTATGGTAACCCTGAAGAGACACATCGTCATCAGACTTTATATGCTGTGCTTCTTCGTCAGGTGAACCAGCATGTTTGTGGAGTTGCAATCGTGGTTGATGGTTGACGGTTGACATGATGTAATGCCCTGGTAGATTTGAACGTGCTGGTGGCTTACAGATGGGATTGCTGGACCTTTAAAGAAAAAAAGGGGACCTAGCGTTTCATTCGGGGCTCTAGCAGAGGACAGATGTCAATCGCTGCATCGGAGAGAGGGCTGGTATGTGTTAACATGATGATGCTGAGATTCCCACTATAATAGTGGGAGCTCATGCTGAATCAGATTCATACCTGACAGCCATGCTTTCCCGGCTGGCGGAGGTGCAACGCGTAAATTGCCTTGCCTTTTTCCCAGAAGTGCATTAGGAGCTTTGGCAGTGTGGAGACATTGGTGCCAGAATATGGAGCATCATTGGGGCCATAATCTATGTAAAGTTTTTCCTCTCTCTCACTGCCCTCATCAGATATTTTATTTATTTTACATTACAAAAACAAAGCAAAGCAATGTTAATTCTGTTCTCAATGTTTTTCTTCTTTTCATTAAAAAACACAAAGTACGGACAAGAATACAGTTAAAACCTTAACGATACCCATCCCTCCTCAGGAGTCACAATACAAATAAAACTACTGAACTAACTCAAATAACATTAGTCAGAATGGAAATGATCATTGTGTAACTCTAGTGTGTGTGAGTGTGTTCTGAGCACAAGCTGTTGTAAATCCTGCCCACTTCTTTGCATTGTCAGCACATGCTTCAGTCTGAGAGTGTTTATAGTGCTGTGAGTTTAACACTTCATGACTGAGAGCAGAACAGAACACAATCTTCATCATCACACAAGACACAAGAACAACAATGAACACCATCATCATCTTCATCTGGACGCTCACTCGGTTTGCTCAAGGTTTGGATAAATTTTTTTTTTAACAATTATTAATTCTTTAAAAATGTCAAATACTTTATCATTTCTGTTTTCTTTCAGAGTGTAGAGGACAGATCACAGTAACTCAGAGTCCATCAATAACAGCTCAACCAGGACAAGACGTCAGAATAAACTGTAAAACCAGCAGTGGAGTGTACTGCATGTCTCAGCTGGTATCTACAAAAATCCGGAGAAGCTCCTAAACTCCTTATTTATGGAGCAAATGAACGGCAGTCTGGAACTCCATCTAGATTCAGTGGCAGTGGATCTGGCAGTGATTTCACTCTGACCATCAGTGGAGTCCAGACTGAAGATACAGGAGATTATTACTGTCAGAGTTATCACAGTGGTGGTGTGTTCACACAGTGATAAAGAGTCGTACAAAAACCTGTGTCAGTCAGACGTCACAGTGACTGCACTGATACAGCTGAGAGATACTGCAGCTGCTGATGGACCATCACACACAACACAATACAAAAATGAAATATAACACAATAATAATATTATAAGAAAACAAACAATATAAAGAAAATATTGAGCTAGTTCTGTCATGAGCCTCTAGATGGCGCCGGTCTTTAACTCGTTAAGAAGCGATCGCATCATCATCTACAGAGCAGCTGATTGGTTAACTGCGTCGGGCTGAAACTAGCAAAACACACTTGTGTCGGGTGTGTGATGAGGTTCAAACAGTATATTGTATAAAAAATACATGTAAGTGTAGAAAATAGACAATATTAAATGAAATACTTAAATGATGACATAAAATGAACAGATTAGACTGACCTGTAAGAAGATAATAATAAATGTATTAACATTAACCCCTAGAGGTCGTCCTACTTTGAGAAAGTTCTGCAGCGCCACCTGGTGTTACAGCGAGTCCATCTCCAGAGCACTGATCACACACACCTTCAGCTCATCATCACCGCAGTCACTGCCAGCACTGAAGCTCACACTCACTCTCAGTCACTGTCCGGTCTCGTTCACACCTCAAGCGTATGCTAACCTCAAGGACTCTTCCACAATATACTTACCTCCCTCCAGTGTCTCCTCATTCTGTCTCTAACGTCTCCTTCGCTCCAATCCTCTGATCTCCATCACCATCTGCAAGCAAGTCTAGTATTACCCATGATCCTCTGCATTAATATGAACTCACCTGAACCGCTCACTACCTGGGGTCCGTTCTTCATACCTCGCTTAATACATCTGAGATGATTTGACAGATCCCAGATCTTCTAATCGTGATAACTGATCTCTGGCTAATATGGTTCTTTGAACGATTTTGCAGATTGGATTAAAATATCTAGATTAAGTTATGTGAGATAACTGCTCGTGCCTGTGTTCCCTGAAGAGGGCAGATGATTGATACTCGAAACCACGATCAGCAGCGATTGGCTGGCGTCAAGACAACGCAATGACATCATATTATTAAAAAAGACATCTGGAAAAAAACTTGACAAATTAAAAAAAGAAAAAACACGATTTCTGGATCTTTATAAGGAAACAGACAAACGAACAAACCAACATAAAAGTTCCATTAATTAAATGTTTTGATGAACACCCTTCCCAATTATTTATATTCACGGTTTTGTAGTGTTTGTACATCCTTTATATTTAATTTCAATGTTGTAATTTCATTTTTAATTCAATTTGAAGCAGATTTGTTACGTGGCAGTATTAATTAAAGTTTCTTAACAGTTAAGATCAAATGATCTGCATCTCTTGAGCTGCATCAGCCATCCCATAATATCCGTCATCACTCACATTAATGCACGACGCAGACTAACTGCACAATGTGTGTAAACCTCCAATGCAACTATAAAGAAATTATTCCATCACAATTCACAAATAAATCTCTCAATCAAGTGACTGTGTCTATAGGATTATACGCAACTTTTACACAACATTATATTATATTCAAATAAACTTTTATATTATTATTATTATTAATACAATTATTATTGAACTGTTGATATTAAAGCAGTGGCTGGGACAGATTTTAAGTATCAGCTCAAGATGCATCTAATCCTGTTTACATGAAATAAGCCGTTGCTATGACAGCAAGTCCAGGATGAGCGTCAAAGAACCAAACGATCGGAGATCGCCAACAATCAAATCCAGCGAACTGAGTTAGCCACGAACGAACAACGGACCCCTGGTTCTTCAATAAACGCTGATATTAGTCCATCATCTGTACACTTTAAACACGGAAATATCAACCTCAACCAAAATGATGGTTTGGATCAAAACTCAACATTGTATCAATGTCACCATGATATCAGGAACAACACAATCACAGACAACACTGATCACAGCACACACACTAATAACACTATATCATTACAATCAACATCAATCTGTGTTTATGAAGAGAATGAGTCAGTGTTTTAATATGATCATCATGTTTTAGGTGTAATATATGATCCCTGTCAATCAAACTGAACAGACTGCATTCAGTCACTTCTGCTGTCTGGACGAGATGCTTTCCATTTGACCACAGAAAGATTTACATTCTTACACAATTACTGTCACAGCGGCTGATCCTTGATTTGAGATCATGATTTTAATGATTTATATTATATTTATATATATTAAAGTTCAGCCCCTTCTGTAAATGTAAATGTGTAGCAGAAGTGAAAGTGGTCTGTTCCAGTCCAGATCCTGTAACCAATCAAAGAGTGAGACTGAAAATCCCATTTGCATTGTCAGGGTGGAGTGATTGTGATCCTCTCAGAATAGAGCAGCTCTGTCTCCAGAGACCATGTTCAAACCCCAAGAGCTTTATTTGACATTTACTGCTACATCAACCTTCTGAAAAGCACCTGCATCTTCATCTGTTAGTTGAATGATGTTGTCAGACACAAAGTGAACTTGTTGAGAAGCTTTATTGAATGTTGCAGCAAACACAGCAGATTGAAAGATCACACAGTGCTTTGACACACGCGAGCTCTCTTTCAGTATTGAGTTGTAAATCACTACAGCTGCAGCACTAGACTCATGTGAATCCTGCCTGACACAGGACACTCAGATACGGCTCATCTTCAGGAGAGAAACATCAGCACTCAGAGCTCTTGTGGAACGAGACCTCATGAGGAGGAGCTCCATCATGTGTTACTCTGCAGACGTACACCTCTCCCTCTTCCCAGCGTGCTTTGCTGAGGGTCAGGACGCTACTGCGGCTGTAGCGGCCATCGTCCTGCTGGCTCTCTGCGCTGGTCAGAACCCCCTCGGTGACCTCTGACCCGTCCAGTGTCCAGCTCACCAGCGCCCCCTGTGGAGAGTAAGAGCTGAGCAGGCAGAGCAGTGCGGCTGAGTCTCCAGAGATCTGCAGAGAAGAGGGCGGCAGCAGAGACACTGAGGGCTTCACTGTGGGACCAGCTGCAGGAGACAAACACAACACATTCACAAACACAAAGAACACACACTGCACTTTCATTCACAGCATTTCAACAGCAGGACAAATCACACTCACAATCTGATCCTTCATGTCCTTCAACATCACTACAGCTGATATATATATATATATATATACAATATACAAACGACACAATCACTATATACATTTACATCAAACCTCATCAATCAAACTGAACATTGTAATACACCGACTGATTTCATTACAGCAGTTTTTAACTCACAACATAAAGTTCTTATATTTTACTGAGATATTCAACTCAATTTCAAACAGAATTAAAAGTCACACATAAATTGTGTTTGTATTATAAAGCACTGAATTATAATCACAACATGAGCAAAAGAGATTCAGTATCATTGACTGAACGACAGAAAGTACAACATTTACATTCTGATGTCAAATCTCTTTTCTCCATGTATGATATCTACAATAAAAGATTAACTATATATGAACTCAGTGTAGAAATAAATGAAGGAAAACAAACCTGTAATAAACTCAATAAACTCATAGTGAGACGCTTTATGGAAATATGTTTAGATTTTGTTGTTGAAAGGAATAATGCCGTTCTTCTGAATGTATAAACATGACAATATCATTGATTCAGATTAAATAATTATTACACAATATCAGAAACACTTAAAGCCTTTATACACAATGCATTATAAAAGTATTTAATGCATTAATTATGAATTGTTATTCACATTATAATGCATGTATGATCTCATGAATAATTGTAACCACAGTTATAACACATTATAATATTATCTATTCATTGTTACACCTTTAGAAATTATAATACATTAAAACTCACGACAAACAACCAACGCAACAAGGAATTTGCAAATATTATAATGCATTTTAACTTTGGCTACAATTATTTATGAAAAGATATAAGGCATTATAATCTCCATTATGAATATCTTTATAATGAATTATACATAAAGGCTTCAAGTAAAGTTTCAGCACAATATCTAATAATCATTATCATTAATAAATGTTGTTCTTGTTTCGACTGTAAAACACTTTCTGAAATCTAAACTGTATTTTTTTATTCGGTAATTAAATAGACAGACTTACCGATCACCAGTTTGGTTCCTCCACCGAATGTCCACCACAGTGATACAATCTAATGAAACGCTCGTACAAAAACCTCTATTCCACTCGAGTGAACACACACTCCAGCAGAGAGAGAGAAACAACACTTCAACACACTGATATTAGAAGCTCCTCAGCTCTTCTCAACACTCACTCATTCAGATTGACTCAATGATTTCTGATATAACACTGTTTAAAGAAATATATTTGATGAGCTGTGACCTCTGAGGTGACCTTTGACCTCTTTGATCATGGATGATGTTGTGGAGTTTCTCATAATGATGCTTCTGTTCTTCATATGCAGCTCAATCTTCAGGATTGACAGAAAAACCTGCAGCTTCAGACTTCAATCTTCAGTGAAAATCTGCTCAAATCATGAGTTTATTGAATATTATAGCCAAAGTCAATAGAAAGTGTCAACAATGGAAATAGAAAAGGTATTTTGCATGTTCTCCACAGTCAAGCATGTTTTCATATTCAAGGTCTGTTATAAAAGTATCTGGACTGGTTATGAATCTCCACACAAGATCATGAAACGTGAACAAGCTCTAATATGTCTCCATCTTTAACAGCCTGTTTCTTCTCCATCTGATGATTTCAGACACACATGAGGCTTCATGATAGATGGAGTGACACCATGAACTCTGATTAGAGATTCACAATCAGTCCTGATACTTTCTGAACAGACTCATGATTCATGATCTGACTTTAGTGATGGCGGTTCATCTAGTGGAAGTGTAGCAGTGATGATGGTCACATGACTGAATATGGACACAGAGATGGACGTTCATCTGCACATCCTCAGTGTCTCAGGAGTCACAATACAAATAAAACTACTGAACTAACTCAAATAACATTAGTCAGAATGGAAATGATCATTGTGTAACTCTAGTGTGTGTGAGTGTGTTCTGAGCACAAGCTGTTGTAAATCCTGCCCACTTCTTTGCATTGTCAGCACATGCTTCAGTCTGAGAGTGTTTATAGTGCTGTGAGTTTAACACTTCATGACTGAGAGCAGAACAGAACACAATCTTCATCATCACACAAGACACAAGAACAACAATGAACACCATCATCATCTTCATCTGGACTCTCACTCTGTTCGCTCAAGGTTTGTGCTACAATATTCAAAAGGATTAATCATTCCTTTAACTTGTAAAATATATGTAATTTTCATTTCTGTTTTCTTTCAGAGTGTAGAGGACAGTACACATTAACTCAGAGTCCATCAATAACAGCTCAAACAGGACAAGACATCAGAATAAATTGTAAAACCAGCAGTAGTGTGTATAATAGTGATCATTTAGCCTGGTACTCACAGAAACCTGGAGAAGTTCCTAAACTCCTCATATATCGTGCATCAACCCGTTATACTGGAACTCCATCTAGATTCAGTGGCAGTGGATCTGGCACTGATTTCACTCTGACCATCAGTGGAGTCCAGACTGAAGATACAGGAGATTATTACTGTCAGAGTTATCACAGTGGTGGTGTGTTCACACAGTGATAAAGAGTCGTACAAAAACCTGTGTCAGTCAGACGTCACAGTGACTGCACTGATACAGCTGAGAGATACTGCAGCTGCTGATGGACCATCACACACAACACAATGGGGGATCAAACCTTTCACACACTTTATTTAGTTATTATGATGGAAGTGAACATGTAACACAATCTTATATCCCATAATTAGTCTCTGTTTCAGACTCACTCCCCCTCATACATTCACACAAACACAGCTGCTCACAGACGTGACCTGTTTTCTGAATCCAGCGTATCATTAATAGTTTTGTGGATTGAACTCTTGGAGCTCTTCCTCTCTAACCGAGTCAAGGACGATCTCAGCAGTCCAGAGGCTTCAGACACTGACAGTGTTTCATTATAAACTGATGAACATGAACAAACCTCATCTCTCCATTAGTCCAACTCTTCTGACTCATTTCAGAGAATAAAGTGTCAGACAGTGAAACTCATATTTGCATCATCAGGTGATTGTGTTCCTCTCAGAATTAATCCAGTACCTGGCCTGTAGACCCGTTCGCAATTTGGTGCTGGGGGAATTTCTCACTTGAACTGAGTAGGTGGGTCCCTAGACATGAAAAATCACAGAGGTGCTCGTCCACCACAGTGCCACAAATTACATTATGGTCAAATCAAATATGGCCGCCATTGGATGATGATGAAAATTCTCTGATGATGAAAACTTTTTTTTATTTTTAGAATGTATATGCACATGTGATACCTCCTTTTAGACATATTATGGTATGTGGAATTCATTTCTGATATTGTTATGACCATAGTGGGTGATTTTTGACCTTAAAAGGTCATGGTCAGGGTAATTGTCCTACTCTGAAGACCTTGGCCATAACTTTGCCATTATTAGAAATAAAAATTCTATTATTCTATTATTTCTATTATTAGAAATAAAAACCAGATGCAATAAGTCTAATTCTAAATTAGAGTCTAAATCTGACATTTAACATTAATTGCTAATATTTTAAGGATAATTTTTGTCATTGAAATGTCAACATAATTTTTCAATAACTAAATTAAGATTTTTTTTTCTTTATAGTCACATTTTATTGTATTTTTTAAAAATTGTTTTAATTATAACAAGAAAAGAAGAGAAGAAACGTAACCATTATAAACATCTCCTTTTATTAAACTTTTATTTTAACTGTGTGTTAGTACAATGATATAAAATAAAAATACAAATTGGGTTCAAATAAAACTACATTGCAGTGACAGAAAAATTAAAATTACATTGTACCAAATTAACTAAAAGTGCACCATATAGTCTGCAGGCATATTAGTGGGATGGGTTTTTACAGGAGAATTTTTCACTTTTTCCATGGCAGAATACGGTGCATGAAACTCCAGCAGCACGACAGCCACATCGGCGATTTTCACACTTGCCTGCACACTTACATACTGTGAGCAGATTTGGTGGTAAGGGCTTCAGACATTTTGATGGCAGGAGTGTGCCAAAGTGTTCCTTCCATCCATGTTCCATTGGCTCTAGTCTTGCTTTGGGGTCCTTGGCTGTTGCAAGCAAGTGACATGCCGTATGAACCAGGAAAGCCCCTCGTTGGATGTGGCCTCTGATCACACTACTTGTGGGAGGGAAAGCATCAATTCCAGCACTTCCACTGCACTGTAAAAAATGATTTTATGGCAAAGTAAATAAAACAGGAAAAATTATGCATATTTTGCTAAGAATGATCTTGTCAAAGTGAAAACTCTAGAGGTTTAAGTAAAATCTAAACATGTACTCAATTTTTACTTGTAAATATTAGACATCCAACAGACAAGCCAATTTCACTTGTGACTTTCTGGCATATTTACACAAATTAATAAAGTACATGAACCTATTTAAAAAAAAATCTACGTTGAATTTACGTTGTCTTGGAGCAAGGAAGCTGCGCATGCGCGGAAAGAACCGCGACCGCTGAGGGTTTCTCCGATCTGCACTGCACGCAAGTCTCGTCCGTGGTCTCGACAGGTCAGCAATAAACAGCATTATATAGTCGATTTTTATTTTTTATTCAGTAAATGTACTTTCATGGAGACGACTGAGTAAACCGAGAGAACAAATCCTTAATTCGTGGTCAGGGTATATTTCTCATGTTGTGCATCGCATGCTAGCATTATTGTGAGGAAATGGCGACGAGAACCTCGTATTACATTAATGCAGGAAGTTTTAATGTTTCTTATCTGATTTGGTACGTTAGATAGTTATGATGACGTTTCGTTGAGTTCTTTTGATCATTTTTTAAACACGCTTTGCATTATGACATTCTGATCGACAGACTAAACAGCAAACTAATGTTAAACTCACAGACGCTCTGATGGGCTTGTTTTTATGTTAGAGATGTTTCTGCAGTTTCAAAATTATTTTCATCATCAAATTAGTGAAAGTAATGATGTGAATGCAAATATTAATATTAAATAAAATATGTGCTGTTTACTGGTTATTGTTTTTTTGTGTCTTTTTTCTTCATTTCAGAATATTTAGCATGTGCATCCAGTCCTTTGTGCATTTGACGTAAACTGGTTGCGAGGGACAGAAGTGAGAGACCAACTTAAGCCGGGTGCACACTGTGCGATTTTGGCCACGATTTGGCCGTCTGAGACAAATTTAGGAAATCCTAAAAGATTCCTCAGATCCTAGGCTAAAATCTGACGTCTTTGGTCGTTAGTTTGACATGTTCACCGGCCGCCGATTAATGAGCTCTGCGATCAAATTTTACCTCAGACGAAATTCTGGCAGTGTCAGAAGATTTGGCACAGAATCCTGCAGTGTGACTTCTCCTACGACAACAGTCAAATATCTCGGTTTTTCAAGAAAAAAACTATGACCAAAACGAGAGCTAGAAATGTATTTGTAGCCAGTATTCAGTCCCGTGTGTAATGCAGCTCACTGTCACTGAACGCGTCATTCATTGATGATATAAAGCTCCGGGTGAGATTTCTTGCGCGCGTCCGTTTTTAGCGCGCCTTAACTATCGTGCAGTCTGACATTAATGACAACTGAGATCTTACAGTGTGACACGGGGATCATGTTCGTACAGTCTGACAAGGGACATTCGCAAAGGATTTTGAAAAATCGCACAGTGTGCAGGACCCTTTATGTTGTCCTGAAGTCTACTCGGTGGTACAGTTGATTTGGTGGCTTGGTTAAAGGTATAGTTCACCCAAAAATGAAAATGTGATGTTTTTCTGCTTACCCCTAGGGCATCCAAGATATAGGAGACTTCGTTTCTTCAGTTGAACACAGAATAATATGTTTAGCTCCAACCGTTGCAGTCTGTCAGTCATATAATGCATTTGAATGGAAACAAAATCCATAAGAGTTAATAAAATATGCACAGAGAAATCCATATCAAACCGACACATTGAGGTTCTAAGACGCGAAACAGGTTTGTGCGAGAAACCCAACAATATTTATATAATTTATTACGTCGAATGTGACGTCCTTCAGCACACGATCACTTGAGGTCAATGTACACAGTCTAGCGTAGAGATATGCGTGAGAGATCACTTCCGGTGCTCCGTGTCTTAGGACATCTTAGTTTTTGTGGAGAACTGTACCCTTGAGAAAACCTGTACCCTATCACATCTATAATGTTGTGTGTAACCTTTACATTTACACTTATTATTAGTTGTATTGTATATATACTAATACTCTTAGTATTAGTTGCATGCAAATTTCTTATGTTGTATTACAACATCTAAGTTGATAATGAGGGTTTAAATCTAAAATTGTTAAAAAATGTTTTTACATTTATACATCTGAATTTGTATTTCATGTCTTGTTTCATTGTTTAGTTTTAAATGCTTTCAAAATGTTTTGATAGAGATTAAGATGCTATCTTAAACATTTAATCCTGAGTGAAGCATTAGCTACATGTTTCTCTATGTGCTTATTTTTTATTGCTTGTCAACAAATTACCCTTAAATGCACATTGTCACAGTATTATTTTGTCACATTATAAAAGCAACATTTAATTTATTTTAAAATAACCAGCACTGCATAAAACAAGAAAACTGTATTAAAAGGATCAGTGATATAAATTAATATAAAATATGGTAATAATTAGCACTGTATAAAACAAGTAAAATGCATTAAAAAGAGTCAATAGATTTACTTAATTATATTAACTACATCCAATTTGCAAGTAAAAATTTCTCAATAAAATTTAACAGGCCAAGCTATATGTACTTGTGCACTTTGTAAATTTTACTCAGCTTAGTTAAGTAAATTTACTTAATTTCCTTTGGTGTTAAATTTACTTGAAAAAATTTAGTGCAAAAACTTGCGAAATAAAAATTGAGTAAAGTCTACTTATTGTTTTTTTTCAGTGTGGTGTAGATTTCTACCCTGAAGTCATCTCAGCCAGCTCTGCATCTTGCTCTGTCAAAGTGTCTGCCTCTCCAAAGTTGGTTAAGTATTGGACTGGGTCAAAAGCTATAGCAGTATGTTTAGTCCCTACCTTGCTCATACAGTCATCTCCAGTCAGGATATGTGCTTTAATCACTGTCTTTGACAGTGACGCTCCAAGACGAGAGACTGCTTGATGGAGTGCAAGCATTCGCCGCTTCTCACGAGTGCCACACTGCTGCCAGATCTCCTTCATCCCAAGTGCTTGGAAGTATGGGCTGTAGTGGAGAAGCAATGCAAAGGTATCTGTGTCATTGGAGACTATAACAACTCTCTTGCACTGCTTTACACGAACAGCCCACTGAACATGCACCAGCAACCTGGCATCAGCCTCCTCAATCCAGTTCAAGAGGTCTGGGATCTCTTCACCACCAGCTGCCTTTGCTGGTAGTAACTCATCATCAATGACAATAGAGCTGACAATGACAGTAGCATTGGCACTGGCTCGATTGGACACCATATCTCGAGCTAACAGTTGGAGATTCTGCTTGTTCTCCTCAGATGCCCAGAACTTGTCAAGTTGCTGAGGGATGGGTGTGTGTCTGTTCATATCAATGATGTTAATGCATGTTGTTGAGTCAATGCAGTCGACTTTTCCAGGAGTAACTCCCGAGTGAATAAATTTAATCATTTTCTCTTCTACATCTGCAATCTCCACCTCACTCCACTTTCTCTTCCTAGGAACTAATGACAAGAAAACTACATTAATTGCACTGCATGTGTTGTAGGTGCAAGACTGGATTACAACCCCAAATCAGAAAAAGTTGGGACAGTTTGGAAAACGCAAATAAAAAAAAGAAAGTAGTGATTTCTAAATTTACTTTGACTTGTATTTCATTGCAGACAATATGAACACAAAATATTTCATGTTTTGTCTGGTCAACTTCATGTCATTTGTAAATATGCATCCTTTCCTGTCATTCAGACCTGCAACACATTTCAAAAAAAGTTGGAACAGGAGCAATTTAGGGCTAGTAATGAGGTAAAAGGGTTAAATAATGATGTGATTTGAAACAGGTGATGTCAACAGGTGATTGATCCAAGAAAGGTCTAATCCTTTAGCAGCAAATATGGGCAGAGGATCGCCAGTTTGCCAACAAATATGTGAGAAAATTATTGAAATGTTTAAAAACAATGTTCCTCAAAGAAAGATAGGAAGAGATTTGGATATTTCACATTCAACAGTGCCTAACATAATTACAAGATTCAAGGAATCTGGAGAAATTTCAGTGCGTAAAGGACAAGGCCGCAAGCCTAAGCTGAACAGCCGTGATCTCCGATCCCTCAGGCGGCACTGCATCAAGAATCGTCATTCATCTAGAAGCGATTTCACCACATGGGCTCAGGACTACTTTGGCAAACCTTTGTCAAGTACCACAATACGTAGTTACATCCACAAATGCCAGTTAAAACTGTACTGTGCCAAAAGGAAGCCTTATGTTAACAGTGTCCAGAAGCGCCGTCGACTTCTCTGGGCTCGGAGGCATCTGGGATTGACCATCACACAGTGGAAATGTGTACTGTGGTCAGATGAATCAGTATTTCAGGTATTTTTTGGGAGGAACGGACGCCGTGTGCTCCGGACCAAAGAAGAAAAGGATCATTCAGACTGTTACCAGCAACAAGTCCAAAAGCCAGGGTCTGTCATGGTATGGGGTTGTGTCAGTGCACTTGGCAAAGGTAACTTGCACTTCTGTGAAGGCACCATTAATGCTGAAAAGTACATAGAGATTTTGGAGCATAATATGCTGCCTTCAAGAAGATATCTTTTCCAGGGACGTCCATGCATATTTCAACAAGACAATGCAAAACCACATTCTGCACACATTACAAACTCCTGGCTGCGGAGGAAGAGAGTACGGGTACTTGACTGGCCTGCCTGCAGTCCCGACCTGTCTCCAATAGAGAATGTGTGGCGCATTTTGAAGCGCAAAATGCCACAACGAAGACCCCGTACTGTTGCCCACCTTAAGACTTGTTTGCAGGAAGAATGGGACAAAATTACACCTGAAACATTTCATCACTTGGTGTCTTCAGTCCCTAAATGTCTTTTAAGTGTTGTGAAAAGAAATGGCAACATTACAAAGTGGTAAATGCTTAACTGTCCCAACTTTTTTTGAAATGTGTTGCAGGTCTGAATGACAGGAAAGGATGCATATTTACAAATGACATGAAGTTGACCAGACAAAACATGAAATATTTTGTGTTCATATTGTCTGCAATGAAATACAAGTCAAAGTAAATTTAGAAATCACTTCTTTTTTATTTTATTTGCACATTCCATACTGTCCCAACTTTTTCTGATTTTGGGGTTGTATTTTTATACTATTCTTTATGATGTTGTTGAGCTTTTATAAATAAAGCAAATAAAAACTATTACTGGACAGGTTCCTTACCTGATGTTACTTTCATGACCTCCCGTGTCCTCTCTGGAGATCCTTTAGAAACACAATCATATACATTTCTAAATCAAACTACCAATTACTGATAGGCTGTTTGGGGGAATTCTTGATATTCTGATTGCATTAAACATTGATCTGCCTGTTCATACGTCTTACCTTCATTCGTGTTTACTGGCCTGCTGCTATTCACTCCTGATGTGCCTGCTTGATGGCATGACTTAATTTTTATTTAACTAATGGAAATGACAAACATCTTTAAAAAAATGTGTTTACAAATCTTTACCTGGCCCACTTGATGTCACATCATGAATGATCTGACAGTTCTGTTTCACTCTCCATCCCATCATCAGGCTCAACACACTCTGAAATATAGTCTTAGTATTCAGAGATATGCACAGATTCTTCAAAAGTCACTAGGACACGCTTGACAGGTAGTTTAAACTCGATTAACAGGTTACATACCTGTTGGATTGATGTTGATCTGGTCAAGACCTTTCCCTCTGAATTCGTTAAGCCTTCCCTGCTCCATTGCCATCAAGACTTTGGTGATTTTTGCCAGCTGGAGTGTTCCCTCTGGTAATCTGTAATATTTCCTGTGGATACGAATATCATGTCCCTGGAAATCAGCAAGTTGGTCAATTTCGGTGTCGTTCGTGTTAAGAACTCTGGACATTGTAGAGATGTGTTTGTGCAACTTGGTGGACGATAGGGCTTTTGGACATTTATCACCACACTCCATGGCAAAGCAGCGCAGGCAGTCTGATCCACGAAATGATGTCTCGCAGCCTGGGATTGCAAACATGTAGATGTTCTCCTTCAGAACTCTGCAAACTTCACGTGTTTTGACCAGCAACTCCATGGATTTGATCATTTCCGGTGCCAAAAGTACATTTTCCTTCCGCGCTTTCCACGGATTTCTACACGCCGTAAGTACTTGCATAGTGCTTGTTCAACTTCTGAGAAAGAGTCAGCAATATCAATATTTAAAGTAGAGTTGTCTCGAGATTCGAATGATTGTACTGGCATCAGACAGGCTTCCCCTTGCCTTTTTCTGTTGAAGATGATCATTTGTGCAAGAGTGACTTTGGCCAGTTTTGCCCAGGTCTTGGTGTTCGGTGCATTAAAAAGTGTGCTGTAGTATTCTTGCTGTTTCTCCTTTAAATATTTATGGAGTTTCTTGACATCATCTGCAAAAGGCAAGATCAGTGGAGCGTTGTACCTTTTTCCTTCCAGGGTATTGTGAGCATGACATGAGATCATCTCCCTCCAGCGTGTCTGATAGATGTGTTTGAAGTCCTCTGCTTTTTGAACCTTTGTTGTGTCACCGCAGATCCTTGCATCACAACTTACAATGTCGGCAACCTTCATGAGGCTCTGACCAAGTTTCTTGGCTAGCGTTGGCACCACTATCTTATTTGTCTCACACTGAAAGCCTGTAACAGCTTTAACTGCATTAACTGTGTGTTGGAAGTTGGCTGGATCAATGTATTCCTCAAGTGATTGGAGAGGGGACACCTGCCTTCCTTTCAAAACTAGTCTCCCTAACTCATGCATTTTCTGACGGATCAGTTCATGATCAGAACGCCGGTGTCCCATGATGTATTTCTGCTCGCCATACTTGAGAATACAATGGTCACTCTTTATGAGATCTAGCACTTCACCTTGTTTCATGTCTCTGATAAGTTTCCACAGTCCCTTGCTAACTCCTTCCTGCACAGGTTGCGTAAAGGCACAAATCGATTGGGCTCGAGTTTTACCAGGTTTTGAAAGAACACCTCGAAGTGGGCACCTTTTCATGTTTCCAAAGAAATCATTTTTGAAAAGTCCTTGGCAATTTGCACAATGAAAGAATTTATTTGTATTGACATTTGGAGAACTCGCTTGTTTACATGGAACAATGACACCTTTTCCCTTTCTAATGACATCTACATTGTGTGCTCTGTCCCCATGTGTCCTTAGTATAGTCAGTTGGAGCTTTCTTTCCTTGGAGTTCTTTGGAGATGAAATGGCCTTAGCGACTTCAGATTGATCTTTATGAACAAGTTCCAGATGCCTGCCGATTTTGGATTGTGGTTTCTCACAAAAGAGACAGTAATGTTTTTTGGTGTATCTTCTAGATCCGTCAGTCTTTTGACTGTGCATGACTGTAAGTGAAGTTTTGAGCTTTCCCCAGATGTGTCAGATTCAGAGTTCCGGTTTCTAGGTCCCCTGTATGTTTTTCTTGTTCCATCTTTAACAGCAGGACTGGCCATGGTGGCAGCATTTTTCTTTAAAGGGTTACTTCAGCGATTAGCATATGGCTTTGTATCAGTAGAAACCCTATAGAATATTAAAATGATCGTGCTTTTACCTCAGCTGTCATGACGAGAGCTCATCAGCTCATCAGGAATGTATGTAATTTGACTCCTGCTGCGTTTGTGCTGACACTTCCTCAGCGGCTAAATCACATACTGAACAGACACGTTCAGTTTTTAATTGTAGTGTCTGTTCTCTAATTGAACTGATTTTATGAAAATGAACGCAGTCGCGGTGGGAAAGTGAAAGTGATCCAGTAATCCAGTAGCGGTGGCTTTGGGAGTGGCCTCATAGGGCAGCGAAGCATTCTGGGAATTGTTGTCTTTCATCCCCATGAGACAAAAATACATTTTCTGTTTTTTCTCAGTCTAGAAAGCACCAAATTAAAACAATATTTCACATTTCTACTACATTAATGACCCAGTTTAAATACAGCTTCATCTTCCCAGCGCTGAACTGCCCCTTTAATATACTGCCTCCCTCTGAGCTGATCTCACTTTCACAATCTGACCCTGGCACATATTCATCCTCTGTTATTTCCATGCTGCTTAGTGAGTCTTCAGAATCATATCAAAGCATTTGTTTTTTAAACTGAAATCAGAATTCAGCAAATTAAATTTCCTAAATACAAGGTCTGTGTCACTGAAACAGAACTACAATATCTCCCAATGTCTGTAGAATAAAAGTATTTCCTTCTAACATCCACAAAAATACCCTATATTTTAAACTGCTAAAAAAATGTATAAGCAAGCATTTTTGTTAAATGCACGCAATTACACTAGTTTTAACTGCAACCTGTAATCAGTCAAACATGACAAATATAAAGGAAGAAGGTATTGAGAATTTTACACAAATTATATTAGCAACAAAGGAGCCCCCATAAGGACAGTTAAAATACAGGTCAATGTCCCCAAAAGCCATCATAAATTCTCATCACTGCCTATGAGGTTAAAGTGCCGACCAAACTTTCAGGTTTGTTTAAAAGGTGTTTGTATCCATCGTTTGTGGTAAGTCGTTTAAAATGTAGAAATCTATATAATTATATTACAATTTGTCATTCATAACTCACGAACAGGGTTGGGACAAAGCCTGTAATAATGCCATCCTCGCATCGTTCTTTCAAACACATTCTGATAAACATTGTTGATGGGAAATAATTATTACTACAGTATAATGTATACTGTGCAGCTCTGAAGATAAATGGTTCTAAAACAACTTGTCTTATTACCTGTGTGTCTGTTGGTGAGGGGATCACAGAATCTCCTGCTGGTTGAGTGATTGGATGTGATTCTGGGCCCAGCTAAAAATCTTTCGGATCACCAGTACAGAATCGAGAACCGTTTCTATCGGACACGTTCGATCTTCCGGATCCCCAGTACAGAATCGAGAACCGTTTCTATCGAACACGTTTGATCTTTCGGATCAGCGGTACAGAATCGAGAACCGTTTCTATCGGACACGTTTGATCTTTCGGATCAGCGGTACAGAATCGAGAACCGTTTCTATCAGACACGTTCGATCTTTCGGATCACCGGTACAGAATCGAGAACCGTTTCTATCGAACACGTTTGATCTTTCGGATCAGCGGTACACAATCAAGAATCGTTTTTATCGGATACGTTCAATCTTTCGGATCACCAGTACAGAATCGAGAACCGTTTCTATCGGACACGTTCGATCTTCCGGATCCCCAGTACAGAATCGAGAACCGTTTCTATCGAACATGTTTGATCTTTCGGATCAGCGGTACAGAATCGAGAACCGTTTCTATCAGACACGTTCGATCTTTCGGATCACCGGTACAGAATCGAGAACCGTTTCTATCGAACACGTTTGATCTTTCGGATCACCGGTACAGAATCGAGAACCGTTTCTATCGGACACGTTCGATCTTTCGGATCACCGGTACAGAATCGAGAACCGTTTCTATCGGACACGTTCGATCTTCCGGATCACCGGTACAGAATCGAGAACCGTTTCTATCGGACACGTTTGATCTTTCGGATCAGCGGTACACAATCAAGAATCGTTTTTATCGGATACGTTCAATCTTTCGGATCATCAGTACAGAATCGAGAACCGTTTCTATCGGACACGTTCGATCTTCCGGATCCCCAGTACAGAATCGAGAACCGTTTCCATCGGACACGTTCGATCTTTCGGATCACCGGTACAGAATCGAGAACCGTTTCTATCGGACACGTTTGATCTTTCGGATCACAGGTACAGAATCGAGAACTGTTTCTATCGGACACGTTTGATCTTTCAGATCAGCGGTACAGAATCGAGAACCGTTTCTATCGGACACGTTCGATCTTTCGGATCACCGGTACAGAATCGAGAACCGTTTCTATCGGACACGTTTGATCTTTCGGATCACCAGTACAGAATCGAGAACCGTTTCTATCGGACACGTTCGATCTTCCGGATCCCCGGTACAGAATCGAGAACCGTTTCTATCGGACATGTTCGATCTTTCGGATCATCGGTACAGAATCGAGAACCGTTTCTATCGGACACGTTCGATCTTTCGGATCACCGGTACAGAATCGAGAACCGTTTCTATCGGACACGTTCGATCTTTCGGATCACCGGTACAGAATCGAGAACCGTTTCTATCGGACACGTTCGATCTTTCGGATCCCCGGTACAGAATCGAGAACCGTTTCTATCGGACACGTTCGATCTTTCGGATCCCCGGTGCAGAATCGAGAACCGTTTCTATCGGACACGGTCGATCTTTCGGATCACCAGTACAGAATCGAGAACGGTTTCTATCGGACACGTTCGATCTTTCGGATCAGCAGTACAGAATCGAGAACCATTTCTATCGGACACGTTCGATCTTTCGGATCACCAGTACTGAATCGAGAACCGTTTCTATCGGACACGTTTGATCTTTCGGATCCCCAGTACAGAATCGAGAACTGTTTCTATCGGACACGTTCGATCTTTCGGATCCCCAGTACAGAATCGAGAACCGTTTCTATTGGACACGTTTGATCTTTCGGATCAGCAGTACAGAATCGAGAACCGTTTCTATCGGACACGTTCGATCTTTCGGATCACCGGTACAGAATCGAGAACCGTTTCTATCGGACACGTTCGATCTTCCGGATCCCCGGTACAGAATCGAGAACCGTTTCTATCGGACATGTTCGATCTTCCGGATCACCGGTACAGAATCGAGAACCGTTTCTATCGGACACGTTCGATCTTTCGGATCACCGGTACAGAATCGAGAACCATTTCTATCGGACACGTTCGATCTTTCGCATCACCGGTACAGAATCGAGAACCGTTTCTATCGGACACGTTCGATCTTTCGGTTCAGCAGTACAGAATCGAGAACCGTTTCTATCGGACATGTTTGATCTTTCAGATCACCAGTACAGAATCGAGAACCGTTTCTATCGGACACGTTCGATCTTTCGGATCACCAGTAGAGAATCGAGAACCGTTTCTATCGGACACGTTCAATCTTTCGGATCACCAGTACAGAATCGAGAACCGTTTCTATCGGACACGTTCAATCTTTCGGATCACCAGTACAGAATCGAGAACCATTTCTATCGGACACGTTTGATCTTTCAGATCACCAGTGCAGAATCGAGAACCATTTCTATCGGACATGTTTGATCTTTCAGATCACCAGTACAGTGCTACAGAAAATGTAGAATTATTTTTTTAACTAAAGTACATACAATTATAAACTGCAAAAAAAAATGTAAAAGTGATCATTTTTGTTATGTGCATTTTTAATTTGGCGGAGAGACTGTTCTTCCTTTGTTTGTTATGAAAAATTAGGACAATATAATATTGAGATCATTATAAAAACTTCAATTTAAGAACATTTTCAAAATACACTCAAAATGTTGCAAGTAAAATGTTCTTGTAACTTGTCACATTAGAAGAACATTTATAAAGAACATTGAACATCTCATCTCTCAATGATATCCTCAAAACAGTTTCCTAATGTGGCGGAGAGAATGTTGTTATTATGAAACTTTGACAATGTTTTTTTAAGATCATTGTACAACTTGTTACCTCAGAAACATTACTAAAACATCCTTTGAATGTTGCAGTTAAAATGTTATATCTTGGTTTGCATTTAACGCTATAGGAACATTTTTTAAATGAGAAAACATTCTTAAAATATTCATTAAACATTATATTCAAATATATTCTTCAGAACATTAACCAAACTTTAGGGAATGTTAGCCAAACTTCTGAGAACGTTCCCTGCTAGCTGGGATTATTCTTAAAGTGAAATCTTCAATGTCTAGTGTGTGTGAGTGTGTTCTGAGCTCAAGCTGTTGTAAATCCTGCCCACTTCTTTGCATTGTCAGCACATGCTTCAGTCTGAGAGTGTTTATAGTGCTGTGAGTTTAACACTTCATGACTGAGAGCAGAACAGAACACAATCTTCATCATCACACAAGACACAAGAACAACAATGAACACCATCATCATCTTCATCTGGACCATTTCACTCTTTATTCAAGGTAAGACAAACATGTTGACTCTGGTTTTGGTGTTCTTGTAAAAGTATATGATGATAGTAGTTTTAAACACTGATTGATTTTCTTTTCTCTTCTTCAGGATCCAGAGGAGTCACTCTGACTCAACCTGAAGTTAAAACTGTCCAACAGGGTCAAACAGCTTCAATAGAGTGTCATATAGATGTAGGAATATACAGCAACTACTTAGCCTGGTATCAGCAGAAACCTGGAGAAGCTCCTAAACTCCTGATTTCTTACATAAGAACCCTTCAGTCAGGAACTCCATCTAGATTCAGTGGCAGTGGATCAGACTATGGCAGTGATTTCACTCTGACCATCAGTGGAGTCCAGACTGAAGATACAGGAGATTATTACTGTCTGAGTTTACACAGTGGTCCAGTGTTCACACAGTGATAAAGAGTCGTACAAAAACCTGTGTCAGTCAGACGTCACAGTGACTGCACTGATACAGCTGAGAGATACTGCAGCTGCTGATGGACCATCACACACAACACAATGGGGTATCAAACCTTTCACACACTTAATTTAGTTATTATGATGTAATTAAACATGTAACACAATCTTATATCTCTTATTAAAATGTGGAGAAAATACGAGTGGTGAGGATCAGAAAGGGCTTTATTTATCAACTATCCAGTGCAGGACACAATAACAGTAGTGTTTTTAATTATGCAGGCTTTCTCATCCGCTATTGAAGCTTGCTGGTTGGTGTGAGATGCATTCTGGGATACCGGTCTGTCTGAAGTCCACACAAGTCTCCTCTCGATGCGTCCTCGATAAAAGGGACGGATCAAGAACTCCTCCGGGGATTTACATTAACATTACATTAATGCATTTGGCAGACACTTTTATCCAAAGCGACTTACATTGCATTTTAAGGTACACTTTTTTTCAATTTGTGATGGCCCACGATGCAGCCACACATCAATGAGCGATGATGTCGCACTCACCCTCACACTGCTTAGTTAGTTTATAGGGTAGTATTTCTGTTCTTTCACTAAATGATTCAGTATTTATAATTTTCAGCTCGATAATAAAACACTTAATGTTTCAGTTAGATATTTATTTGCGGTTGTAGTACATCATTTGGGGGTTGTACACGCAATAATATTGATTTCTTTGAGTTTAAGTTACCATTGAGCTGCGGTGAGTCGGCGCTGCTGGTGGTGAGCGGGGACTTCCGGTACGCTGTCCGTGCAGGCAAAGGTCCGGCCTGCTGCTTCGTCTGCCGTTTTGGTTCCGCTTGCCACTACCAATCAACAGATAGACTGTGGGGGGGATGGGATGTTTGATATTAGGTTTATTAAGAAAATGTCTTGTTTCTTTCCTTTGGTTCTATATTGATGTAAGAGCAGTTTAGGTTTATTTTGATCATTGGCCTGGCCTGTGAATTTTGATTGTATTTAGATTTAAGTTTGTGGTTTGTCTCCCCTCCCCCCTGTGTGTTTAATATGGATTAGTCCACTGGTATAAATGTGGCCCAAATGTTCTCTTTGGAGGTCAGTTCAGGTTGGTTTCAAATATATTAAGTTATTTGAGTTTAGTTTTGTTCTGTTGACCTCCTTTATAGGCCGAAATATTTTATTTAATTATTTTGACTTAAGTTTCTTTTGTTTTGAATCTTTCTGTAACAGCTTGGATTGATTAAATATTCTTTTGGAAACTATTTTTTATGATTTGCCTCTCTTTGACTGTTCGGTCCCTCACACAATTCTTGCTTTCCCTGGGAATCGAACCCATGACCTTAGCATTGCTAGCGCCACACTCTACTGGTTGAGCTACAGGGAATGACAATTATTACAAGTTATGAATACAAATACAATATGAATGTGTTTGAATGTATTTCATCTGCCGGGATGACAGAAATGATATCATTACATGAGGACGTAAAAGAACTGGTGATCTGTTTGTTTTAACCGGTTCACTGAAACGAACTGTCCGAAAGAACCGGTTTGCGGAAAACAACCGAACTTCCCATCACTAAACACGAGTACAGACAAGAACACATATTGAGAAACGGCCACTGTCTCCATCCGTGTGTGTGTGCGTGTGTGTGGACTTTCATCAGAAGTTCAGTGCTGATCCAACACACTTTAAACACTGAAATATCAACCTCAACCAAAATGATGGTTTGGATCAAGACTCAACATTGTATCAATGTCACCATGATATCAGGAACAACACAATCACACACAACACTGATCACAGCACACACACTAATAACACTATATCATTACAGTCAACATCAATCTGTGTTTATGAAGAGAAAGAGTCAGTGTTTTAATATGATCATCATGTTTTAGGTGTAATATATGATCCCTGTCAATCAAACTGAACAGACTGCATTCAGTCACTTCTGCTGTCTGGACGAGATGCTTTCCATTTGACCACAGAAAGATTTACATTCTTACACAATTACTGTCACAACGGACAATTCTTGATTTGAGATTTATTATATTTGTATATATTAAAGTTCAGCCCCTTCTGTAAATGTAAATGTGTAGCAGAAGTGAAAGTGGTCTGTTCCAGTCCAGATCCTGTAACCAATCAAAGAGTGAGACTGAAAATCCCATTTGCATTGTCAGGGTGGAGTGATTGTGATCCTCTCAGAATAGAGCAGCTCTGTCTCCAGAGACCATGTTCAAACCCCAAGAGCTTTATTTGACATTTACTGCTACATCAACCTTCTGAAAAGCACCTGCATCTTCATCTGTTAGTTGAATGATGTTGTCAGACACAAAGTGAACTTGTTGAGAAGCTTTATTGAATGTTGCAGCAAACACAGCAGATTGAAAGATCACACAGTGCTTTGACACACGCGAGCTCTCTTTCAGTATTGAGTTGTAAATCACTACAGCTGCAGCACTAGACTCATGTGAATCCTGCCTGACACAGGACACTCAGATACGGCTCATCTTCAGGAGAGAAACATCAGCACTCAGAGCTCTTGTGGAACGAGACCTCATGAGGAGGAGCTCCATCATGTGTTACTCTGCAGACGTACACCTCTCCCTCTTCCCAGCGTGCTTTGCTGAGGGTCAGGACGCTACTGCGGCTGTAGCGGCCATCGTCCTGCTGGCTCTCTGCGCTGGTCAGAACCCCCTCGGTGACCTCTGACCCGTCCAGTGTCCAGCTCACCAGCGCCCCCTGTGGAGAGTAAGAGCTGAGCAGGCAGAGCAGTGCGGCTGAGTCTCCAGAGATCTGCAGAGAAGAGGGCGGCAGCAGAGACACTGAGGGCTTCACTGTGGGACCAGCTGCAGGAGACAAACACAACACATTCACAAACACAAAGAACACACACTGCACTTTCATTCACAGCATTTCAACAGCAGGACAAATCACACTCACAATCTGATCCTTCATGTCCTTCAACATCACTACAGCTGATATATATATATATATATACAATATACAAACTACACAATCACTATATACATTTACATCAAACCTCATCAATCAAACTGAACATTGTAATACACCGACTGATTTCATTACAGCAGTTTTTAACTCACAACATAAAGTTCTTACATTTTACTGAGATATTCAACTCAATTTCAAACAGAATTAAAAGTCACACATAAATTGTGTTTGTATTATAAAGCACTGAATTATAATCACAACATGAGCAAAAGAGATTCAGTATCATTGACTGAACGACAGAAAGTACAACATTTACATTCTGATGTCAAATCTCTTTTCTCCATGTATGATATCTACAATAAAAGATGAACTATATATGAACTCAGTGTAGAAATAAATGAAGGAAAACAAACCTGTAATAAACTCAATAAACTCATAGTGAGACGCTTTATGGAAATATGTTTAGATTTTGTTGTTGAAAGGAATAATGCCGTTCTTCTGAATGTATAAACATGACAATATCATTGATTCAGATTAAATAATTATTACACAATATCAGAAACACTTAAAGCCTTTATACAAAATGCATTATAAAAGTATTAATGCATTAATTATGAATTGTTATACACATTATAATGCATGTATGATCTCCTGAATAATTTTACCACAGTTATAACACATTATAATATTATCTATTCATTGTTACACCTTTAGAAATTATAATACATTAAAACTCACGACAAACAACCAACGCAACAAGGAATTTGCAAATATTATAATGCATTTTAACTTTGGCTACAATTATTTATGAAAAGATATAAGGCATTATAATCTCCATTATGAATATCTTTATAATGCATTATACATAAAGGCTTCAAGTAAAGTTTCAGCACAATATCTAATAATCATTATCATTAATAAATGTTGTTCTTGTTTCGACTGTAAAACACTTTCTGAAATCTAAACTGTATTTTTTTATTCGGTAATTAAATAGACAGACTTACCGATCACCAGTTTGGTTCCTCCACCGAATGTCCACCACAGTGATACAATCTAATGAAACGCTCGTACAAAAACCTCTATTCCACTCGAGTGAACACACACTCCAGCAGAGAGAGAGAAACAACACTTCAACACACTGATATTAGAAGCTCCTCAGCTCTTCTCAACACTCACTCATTCAGATTGACTCAATGATTTCTGATATAACACTGTTTAAAGAAATATATTTGATGAGCTGTGACCTCTGAGGTGACCTTTGACCTCTTTGATCATGGATGATGTTGTGGAGTTTCTCATAATGATGCTTCTGTTCTTCATATGCAGCTCAATCTTCAGGATTCACAGAAAAATCAAATAAATAATCATTAATTCTGAACCTTTCAGATGCTCATTGTTTAATCTAGTCTCATATGATCTGATTATGAGTCCTGATGAACTTCAGACATGTGGGAAATAGGCAACATAAAAATATTCCCCAGATAGCGACACGTCAACATTGATTTCAAAGACCATAATGGACATTTTTTCTGGTTGACTCTAAATATAGTAAAATGGATTTATCTAGTTCATGATTTCTCATTGTTAGCCTGCTCTTAAAGGTGTAGCACATAACTGAACTCAAACAGAAATAATCATTATTGTGTTTGACAAATATGTTTAATCTACACTCATGATTCTCATCATTTCAGTGGCCTAGAAAAATCTTCTTCTGTCTCTCCGTATATTGGCCATCATGTTGAGATCACATGACCAGCTGAAATCGACTCACTTTATCTTGATAGCATCATATCATCATAAACATTCACTGGATATAAATGAAACTGCATGACAGTGAGTAGATTATTTCTACAGCGGCACTGAAAGCTGAAAATGCTTCATCCACTGATAGATGACAATATAAAGTCAAACTCTAGTGTCTCATCAGCCTGAAAAACAAAAACTAAATATATCACAACTAATTTCTCACCTTTATTTAGCCAGGAAAGTACTCGTTGAGATTAAAAATCTCTTTTTCAAGAGTGTCCTGGCCAAGATAGGCAGCAGTACAACCATACATACAACACATAATACACAATAACATAAGACAACTAAAATAGCAGATACAACGACCACAAATCCTTAACAAATCATGCCGAACAACTACAGCCAGATGCGGCTGCTTCCAAGTCGGTTAATATCCTCTTAAAAGTAACCAATGAGACAAGCTTACTAAGTTTCAAATGTTTCTGTAACTTGTTCCATGCAAAGGGAGCAGCAAAGTTAAAGGCCTTTTCCCAGCTCAGTTCTAACATTTGGTACAGGCAGAAGAACAAGATCCTGGGACCGAAGATTGTAAGTCCCAATATCTTTTACACTGATGTAGGTCAGAAGGTAGGATGGAAGAAGACCTAAAATAGCCTTATATATAAAAACATACCAGTGTTGAAGTCTCTGTGTTGACAGAGAAGACTATCCAACACGTTCATTCAGTTCACAGTGGTGAGTGAGGACTTTAAGACCAGTGATGAACCTCAGAGCTCCGTGGTCTATAGTATCCAGTGCATGTACACTTTGAGATGAAGCGTGCATATATAAAACATAATAATACATTATACAATTGTGTAAATAATTATACAATAAATGTGTATAATGATTTATTATATTATATTAATCACTGATTATTCTGAAATGAAATATTCTGTTGAGTGTGTGAGTGTGTTCTGAGCACAAGCTGTTGTAAATCCTGCCCACTTCTTTGCATTGTCAGCACATGCTTCAGTCTGAGAGTGTTTATAGTGCTGTGAGTTTAACACTTCATGACTGAGAGCAGAACAGAACACAATCTTCATCATCACACAAGACACAAGAACAACAATGAACACCATCATCATCTTCATCTGGACTCTCACTCTCTGCATTCAGGGTAAATATCTTCTATAAATATCTTACATGATAAACAATCACATCTCATTTACAGACCAATAACCATTAATGAATAAATGTCTTATTTCAGAGAGCTGGGGACAAGTGACAGTCACTCAGACTCCAGCAATAAAATCCGTCAAACAAGGAGAAAAGGTTACAATCAGCTGTAAAACCAGTCAGCCCATTTCTGGCTGTAGTGACTGTGTGTCTTGGTATCAGCAGAAACCTGGAGAAGCTCCTAAACTCCTGATTTATTATATAAACAGCCTCCAGTCTGGAACTCCATCTAGATTCAGTGGCAGTGGAGCTCGATATGGAACTGATTTCACTCTGACCATCAGTGGAGTCCAGACTGAAGATACAGGAGATTATTACTGTCAGAGTTATCACAGTGGTGGTGTGTTCACACAGTGATAAAGAGTCGTACAAAAACCTGTGTCAGTCAGACGTCACAGTGACTGCACTGATACAGCTGAGAGATACTGCAGCTGCTGATGGACCATCACACACAACACAATGGGGGATCAAACCTTTCACACACTTTATTTAGTTATTATGATGGAAGTGAACATGTAACACAATCTTATATCCCATAATTAGTCTCTGTTTCAGACTCTCTCCCCCTCATACATTCACACAAACACAGCTGCTCACAGACGTGACCTGTTTTCTGAATCCAGCGTATCATTAATAGTTTTGTGGATTGAACTCTTGGAGCTCTTCCTGTCTAACCGAGTCAAGGACGATCTCAGCAGTCCAGAGGCTTCAGACACTGACAGTGTTTCATTATAAACTGATGAACATGAACAAACCTCATCTCTCCATTAGTCCAACTCTTCTGACTCATTTCAGAGAATAAAGTGTCAGACAGTGAAACTCATATTTGCATCATCAGGTGATTGTGTTCCTCTCAGAATAGAGCAGCTCCATCAGCAGATGTTCAGCGTCCTCACAGGAGCTTCATGTTACTGGAATCCACTACTTCTCTTCTTTCTGGAGATATCCTGGCCTTACAAACTAGACAATAAACTCTAATGTTTCTGTGGAAGACACAATTACTTTAATTTTAATTTGCTGAGAGTCATGAAAATTTAGAAATTGAAACATTAAAAGCAGATCACGTTACAGTAAGGATGTGTTTGTTGCGCTAGATGAAAGTGTTCATTACCTCAACGAAGGACAATGTACTGTTTATCTGTTTCATATCCCCTTCTTTATTTTTCTAAATAATAATAATTAATAATAATAATTCTTATTTTTAGTCTGCACGCTCCCATTGGCCAGACATCGCTCCATCTTCATGGGCTAAAACACATGAATGAGCCTGTGACTAATGTTAAAAGTTATCATTATCATTAGTACACAACACATTATCATGATTTGGGGTGGCTCTTATAATGAATTGTTACAATTTTATGATCACTTAAACAACAATGATAGGAATATAAAACTGAGCATGGAACATTCCAAAACGGCGATTAACTCTTCAGATCTAACCATTTCTATTGGCAAAGATGGGAAACTCCATACTACTGTATATTGTAAAACAACAGATAGGAACACTATGTTGAAAGCAGATCGTTTCCATCCAAATTGGCTAAAAAATAATTTACCTTTTGGCCAGTTTCAACGTCTTAGACGGATTTGTGATACCGATAATGAATATGAAGTGCAAGCTAAAATCCTGTCCAATCGATTTTTAGAAAGGGGCTATCACACAGAAATTGTACAAAATGCTTATAAGAAAGCCGAGTGTATTTCTAGACCAGAGCTATTCGAGAAGAAGACAAAACGATCCTGTTCACTAATCAGGCTTATTTAGTGACAGAATATAGCTCTTTAGCCAATCCCATAAAAAGGAGTATACACTCAAATTGGAATCTCATTAAAAGTGATCCTGTTCTTAGAGAAGTGTTTTCTGCATCTCCAAAAATTAGTTTCAAGAGGGCTCCAACTCTACGAGATAGGCTAGTATCTAGTCATCTTCCTGCTCAAAAACAGACCACTTGGCTTAACAGACAATTAAAAGGTACTTATAAATGTGGGTCTTGTAACCATTGTTCTAACATTAAAGATGGCAAAGAATTCTGTAATTTTAAGACAGACAAGAGGTATAACATAAAGACATTCGTTAATTGCAACACCACTCTTGTGGTATACAGGTTATCATGCCAATGTGGATGTTTTTATGTAGGCCGGACCAAGAGACGTCTCAAAGACAGAGTATCGGAGCATAAAAATGCCATTAGAAAAGCTCATTTAGATTACCCTATGGCAAAACATTTTCAAAATGTGCACAATAGTAATCCAGAAGGACTAATGGGTTTAGAAATGATCAAAAAGAGCATTCGGGGTGGTGACCGATTACAATTACTTTTACAGAGAGAAACATTTTATATATATATATGAGTTACAGGCCACAATACACCCTGGTTTGAATGAAGAAATAGATTTCAGCTCCTTTTTATGATATGCCTTTCGTTGCTATGTAACCTCCTAGTGGACCTTCTCTGTATGTGCATGTGATTTGTCATTCAGGTGTTTCTGATCAGCATCTATAAAAGAGTAAATTGGTTAATTGTAATACATACCCTGAAGAAGGCTGTTTGGGCCGCTACGCGTGGGTTGGTTTTTTCTCACATGGCTTTTATACTTTCTATCATGAAATAGCCAGTTTAATAAAGGCTTTTTATAATTTTCTAAAGAAGAGTGCCTTGGATTTCCTTCTACATTATCGAGCTTCTTCAGTTGTCATCAGTACTCACACGTATTGAGCAACATGTTGGTGTCCTCAATGGGCTGCAGCTTCCTTGGTGTAGTAGGGAAGGGTGGTAGCTTAACGCCTATACAGAGGAAATAATGTAAGACTAAGAATATCCATCTCCAAAAATATATAATCTTAAAGAATCTGATTCATTTAGAAACTGGAATTGTAAATTAATTAAGTGAAAACATTACCCCTGACACTCTCGTCCGAATCCGTTAATTCTGCAAACATTATTCATAGACATTGATGTCTCAAATTTCAGGCCCAATTTGAACCAATTTTATATTTCAAATGTATAACGTAGTTGAGAATGAGAAACACATAATTTCTAACAAAACCCTTTTTTAGTGCGCTTCCTCGTCGATCTAATCTCCTCATCGTTCTCCTCCTCTGCCTGACTGGTCGGGTTTAGGTGTCACATTCAACACAAAATATTTCCACATGGTCATTTATTTCATTTTCTATTCGAAATTTTCCTGAAGTAATTTTTATATTGATTTATGTGAATGTCATCCAGTCATTCTGGGGGTTAATTTTGTCCTTTATAGCTTTGTTCTGTTTTTGTAATGCTCATTTTATGTGGCCATTGTTACATGTATGGTCTGTTTCGGTTGTGTTTTTCTCCCTGTGGTTCTTGCTTTGAGTTCTCACATGTTCCTTTGTTCTCCGTTTCCCGCCACTTGTCTGTTCCCATAGTTACCCTCATCAGTTTAGTTCCTGTCAGCTGTGTTTAGTTAATTGTCATCGTTGTCACCTGTCCCCCTCCTTTAGTTAGTCATCAGTGTTGGTATTTAGTTCTCCCCTGTTCAGTCACTCTTTGTCCGCTCTTATGTTATGTTACTCTAGGTTTAGTTACACGTTATATTATGGTGGGTGATGTTATGTTCTAAGTCTTTTTTAAATAAAGCCCGTTTTGTTTGGAAGTCCTGGATCTCCTCATCTCTGCTGCATCCAACACCCGTAACAGCCATCTGACACTTCTCATTTCTCTGTCGCTCCAGCTGTCAGGAACTACACCCTCCTCCTCTTGGGTTGATTTCAGCATCAGAGCACGCCAGTCTTTCTTTATCATCTCAACAGCTTCTCATTTATCAAGAAGAGTATAAGGATCACGTCAATGTTACAGCAAATGATTTACTTATGATGATTGCTCAGATGGTTGCTGCGGCTTTATCTCCATCAGCTCATCGTATCTATTGTTAATGAGAACAGCAGCGTGTGTGTGTGTGTGTGTGTGTGTGTTTGTTTATGGTTGTAGTGTCTATTTCTTCTATTAACCTGTACAGGGTGAAAAGATGCTTTACAAATGTATTTCAGCTGATTTTATTAGCCCTTTTTCTCACTCTGGAGATGTAGAGATCTTGGAGGTTGGGCAAGGGGGAAGCAATAATCCTCTCCACAGTCTGGACTGTTCGCTGTCGTCTCCTGATGTCTGATGTGGTTGCTGACCCAATCCAGAGAGTTACAGAAGTCATAGAAGAGACTCAATGACACTCGAGGAGAACTGAGCCAGACGCTCCTGTGGGATGTTGAACTTCCTCTGCTGGGCCTTTTTCACTATAGAGTCAATGTGGGTGTCCCGCTTCAGGTCCTGAGAGATGGTGGTCTCCAGGAACCTGAATGACTGCTGCCACAGTGCTGTCCGTGAAGATGAGACCCTTCTCTGACTACATTAGGATGTGTGAGTTAAACTGTTGGTGAGATGGGAAGAGAATAATGCACCGCTGACGTAAGCTACAGCACAACGACAGTTTCACAGGTGTGTGTGTGTGTGTTTGTGTGTGTATGTCTGTGTGCACGTGTATGTCTGTGTGCTGGGAGTTGAGAAACGGTGAGAAAATGTCTGGTACCCGGTAACTTTATCAGTAATAATAATATTAATTTATTTCTGTTTAACGGTTCCTGAACTCTGTAACTAACTGCTGCCAAGACTAAATCATCCATCAACACCGCCGTGTGTGATTTGTTCACATACGAGCAGCGGTAGGTCTATATTTTACGGTCTGTGGTCTAACGTTATATCTGTGGACGCTTGCGCAGAGAGATATTGAAAATAAGTGAGTGTCTCTCACACAAAGAAACTCAGTTAACATAAGCAGTTAAAATGACAAATTGTGGTGTTTTATATTTATACCATATGATACAGTTAAGCAACATCACACGAGTGCTGTTTTCCTGAATAGCATACCGTCACGATTGAAAATGACACTGATTCAAAATGTATTTAACCAGGTTAATCTCATTGAGATATAGAATCTCTTTTTCAAGAGAGACCTGGCCAAGATAGCAGTACAAATTAAATCACACAATCACAAAAACACAAACAAAGGCAAAGACAAGTGCATTTCAATTAAATCAAAATGACATTAATTAAAACATTTGCATGTGTGGATGGAGTCATGTTCTATAGATTTAACATAACCTTTAAACTCATTTAAGGAAATTAGACGTCTGAAGTTTAAGTGTTTTCTGTAGGTCATTACAATTTGAAGGTTCAACGAACATGGAAGCTTTTTTGAACATCTCGGTCCTGGCTTTAGGTACATCAAATTAAATAATTTTCTGGGACCGTAAACCATAAGTATTCTGTGTAAAAGAAAATAAATCAGATATGTAACCTGGTAGCCTGCCTATGATACCCTTATATATAAAGATATAAAGGTGAGTAAGCCGGCGACTTGACAAAGAGGGCAAATTCACTGTGGAGTAAAGTGTACAGTGATGAGTGAGGGGTCTACAATTCAAAATAAATCTTAAAGCGCCATGAAACACAGAGTCCAACATCTGAAGACACTTTGATGGAGTATTCATATACAACAGATCACCATAATCAATCATAGATAGAAATGTGGCATCGACTAGCCTTTTTCTGGCAGAAAAAGTCAAACAAGATTTGTTTCTAAAGAAAAAACCTAGTTTCAATTTCAACTTTTTCTAGATTCTGTAAATGAAGCTTAAAAAAAAGGTCATCATCAATTGAAAATCCTAAATATTAATAAGATGGAACTACCCTGATCAGTAAAAATATTCAGGTCTGACTCATTTTCAAATTTCCTTGAGTTTGAAAAGACCATTACTTTGGTCTTCTCTGCATTAAGCACAAGCTTTAATTGATAAAGCTGAGCTTGCACTCTACTGAAAGCAGTTCATACGCCTTCTTAATGGTAGTTGCACAACAAAAAATAACTGCATCATCTGCATTAAAATGGAAAAATGAATGTTGGACATTTTCCCCTAATCAGTTTATATAAATGGTGAATAAAAGTGGCCCAAGAATGGAGCCCAGATTGATACATATTTTGACGTTAGGCCATCAACTTGCGTAGCTTGAGTCCTGTCAGCAAGGCAGTTGATAAACCCGCCCACAGAGCGCTGAGACATGCCTATACTGCCGTGCAAAGGCAAAAGGCCGTAACTTCGTTTTTGGTCAAATGAGTTATTGACATTTTTGGGACATTCAAGACCTCCTTTATCATGTGGATAAATATCGTTAGTCAATTATATTGTTTTTTCGAGAAAATTATGGATTGTCTTAACAGTAACTTCCAAAAGCCCAGGAGAAGCCAAGGCAGAACACCGTAACAGCAGTTACCGCTCTTTGCCTTTGTTTTGGACCGCTCAAACTGAGTTACGGTACTCTGCCTTTGTTTAGCCATGCGTCCAAATTAAGTTACGGTACCGACATGCAGTTATGGTGTCCCGCCTTTGTTTTACTGTCTATTAAAGTTTGCCGCGTTTAAGTTACGGTGTAGTCTGTGTAGAGGAGAACCGGGGCGAAAGTAACGCGGGACTTAAGTAACAAAGTGATTTTCTCAAGTCAAGTGATTTTCGTCATCGTTTCCCGCGTTTGGATCCGAAATATAGTTTTCGAGTACGAAAAGTAAATTACTGAAGCGGTACTTTTTTTTCCAATTGCAAGCTGTGTTTCTCGTTTCATGTGTCGCAGTAATGATCACTCTACAGATTATTTATTGCTGTTACACATCCTGAAGGTTTGTCTTTTCAGAGTTTTTCAGTATGAAAGTAAATCGTGTTTAAATGTCAGGACTTCCTGTCGGGACGAAAGTAACACTTGTTACTTTTGTCCCACTTTTATATATATAATGCATATTATGCTAATTTAATTTTCATATTGTTCATATTGTTGAAGAAAAAAATTATCAAATAGATTGACATTGCACACAAAAATATTCTAAACAGGCAAGTTTGTATTGTCAGGTTATATTTGAAAAATTTGATTAAACTTAAAATTGAAAATGTAATTATTATTTTTTTGCAAAGATAAAGTAGCTACAAAATATGTTTGCAGTTACATATTAACAAGGTCATAGTCAGGTATATTTAATAAAAACAAGAGTAGACCTCAATCTAAAAGTTGTCCTTTTAGGCTAGGCGATTTTCATTCAAAGATGTAAAAGTAATTAAGCTATGTAGCCTATTGTATCATTTTTTCACTAGATTAAAACATTAAAAACATATTGCAATAAATAATTACTCTGTTTAGCCTATGATTGGCCAATCCGATCCAGTCAGCGCTGTCATTAGAGCGAGATAGCCAGACTTAACCCTTGATTAACCAGCGGCACTATTTGCTATTTATCTTATTCCAATCCCATGCATTTTTACATGATTTGTTATTTGTTCTATTTTTTATATCTTTGCATTATATATGCAAATGTTTACTCATTAGAAATAATCTTGTCTTGTTCATATAATTCAGTGTCACCTATCAACCTGTAAGTTTTGCTGCACACCAATGAAGATACTCTTTACAAGACGTATTGTGTCCTTAATAATGGCATCAGAATGCAACCAAAGCACATGATGGTAATAAGAAGATGGCTACAATTAATTGTAAATCATCCAAAATAATTGCCATGATCATTAGATTTTATACAGCTGTTACTATATTGATTTTGTAAATGGTGATCAGCAACCAAATATTGATAATATGGAAGTTACTGCCTTTTGCCTTGGCATGACTCCTCATTGTTTGCAGACAATACAAAGGCAGAGTGCAGTAACTTCAAAATAGGATTCAAAAGTCAAGTTTGAGTTAAAAAAATTAATAAATAAGTGTATGTAGATAATTTTCATTACTAAAACATCTAAATGCCAGATTTCCAGTGTCCTACCTATAACTAATTTGGCTGGACAACAAAAAAATCTTTAAAGTCATTTTTCTCCGTTCCACACTCCAGTGAGTTAAGGTCTTTAGCCTTTGGAGGGCAGTATACTGATCAGTCTCTGAACTAGTATGCTATGGTCTACTGTGTCAAAAGCCTTGGGCAAATCAATAAACAGAGACACACAGTGTTTCTTTTCATCCAGCGCTTTGACTATATCATTAATTACTTTTATAGCAGCAGTGGTAGTGCTGTGTTTTTTCCTAAAACCAGATTGATACTTAGATCAAATTGACCGATTATTTAAATACTCCTTCACCTGTTCACCAACCAAAGATCCCAATACTTTGGCCAACGCTGAGAGTTTGGAAATGGGTCTGTAATTATCTGGTAAGGTAGGGTCACCTCCTTTCAAAAGTGGTAAAGCATGGGCGTAGGTTTAGGGGGGGACGCTAGGTACTAGTCCCAATCAACATTTTAAAGGGGGGGTGAAACACTCAGTTTCAGTCAGTGTCATGTCAATCTTGAGTACCTATAGAGTAGCATTGCATCCTGCATATCTCCGAAAAGTCTTTATTTTTTTTATAATTATATAAGAAAGATGCGCTGTTCCGAGTCTTTCCGAAAAAAGCCGAGCGGGTGGGGGCGTGTCGTGTGGGCGGAGCTAAATAATGACGTGTGCTCGCCGCTGCTATTGTGTTGAGTCGAGTGCGTCGTAAAGCTGTGTCATCCCTAACAGCGGGAAAAAAACTTTATTTTCAAAATAAAAATATGGCTTTTAATCAGATACAGCCATACATCTATGATCCGGAATCAGACCCAGAGGCTGCAGTTGAACAGGAGCAGCAGCAAAAACGACTAGAGCAGGACGTCTCTATGTGGTACAAGTTATACACTAACTATATAATATGCTTAGCGGCTTGTGTTATTTACATATTTATACTTGAATTATATCGTCGTATTTTTGTCTTTGAAGGTGTACATGTGGGAAGTGCAGTTGTGCACGTGTGTGTGTGTGTTTACGCGTGGTTTGTGTAGACAGTAAGCGGACTGGTTTTGCACGGCAGGCTAAGTTAGTGTTTACATTGAAAGACACGGAATAGTAGCGCATTTAAATGAAGGAGCGCGCTTATTTAGTTCAACATATTTCCCCACTCTTTGTGTATTGTTGTTTGGAGTGCTTTTACAATACACAAACATAAAGTTACACATATAGTGGCCAGCTAAACAAATGTACACGCACTACACATCGCATGCTCCATTGATCAATTAACTATACGTGATCATGTTTGGGCTACTTGATGAGCATAGGCAAAAACACAGACATTTGAAGCAGTCTCACTCACCGCCTGCGGTTCTAACGTTGGGACCTTTATCGTTGGGACTGCTCCATCCTTCAGCATTAGGCGATCGGAAAATCCGGCGTCGAGCTGGGCCTTGTTTATGAAACAGTCGGCACCGAAATGCAGCGAACAGATATAAACATTCGCGCAACTCAGTTGCTGATCCGGAAAAGCAAATTCCATCCACTGTTGCCTTAACGCGGGGTTTTGGGGAATCTGTGCAGGACTGTCTTGGTCTGGCAACCAAAAACGCACTTTTTTGGTGACATTGTTATGTGCACATCACCTGTTCAGCATCCTACAAGCCAGCGCTTTGATGGGCGTAGCCTGTTGCTTTCGCTCTCTCCCTCTCTCTCTCCCTCTCTCTCTCTCTCTCCCTCTCTCTCTCTCACGCTCTTCCGGTAGAATTGTCCGTAAGGCCCATACAAGGAAATTCCGCCCCCATTAACGTCAAAAGGGGACGCATGATCTCAAAAAACTTGCCGAAACTTATGACTAACCGGAAGTAGTATTTTTGACAAAGAAATACTCCCATCAAACGTCCACCTTAACTTTTGAAACTTTGTCTATGTTTAGTATGGGATTCCAAGTCTTTAACAGTGTAAAAAGATCAGTATGCATGAAACAGCATTTCACCCCCCCTTTAAGACGGCAAAATTGTCCCCACCAATATTTTAGCAAACTCCTTCCTGCTGCTATATATGGTCCCGTATTTACAAGCAAAATGACGCGTCCCGCCGTATCAAACCGGGACGCGATGCACAAGCTTGGGTTTTAGCGGCTTTGCTGCTGCCATGGTGACGGAGTCTCGAGAACATGCGCTGTAAACTTGCGCGGTTTTTTAAAAAACATGTCGAGCTCGCGTCCACCGTTTAAACGCTAGAGGATTTCCAGATATAGGGCTGAATAGAAAAAAAGGTATCAGTGAGTCTGTCCAGTAACTTACGATGAACCCAAGACAAACTGCACCCTTTGCAGAGAAGCATTTCAGTGTCTCAGACTGTCTGACTGAAAGCAGCAGCGATGACGGACACATCCGTGCTTCTAGGTAGGCCATTTAATGGATAATATATTAATATAATATTCCATACATTATCAAAGCTTGGCAGACTTATTTTTCTAGACATTAGACTGGTTAATTAATAGATTATAGCCTAATTAATGTTATTAATATGTATAATTTAGCTATAGGCTATATTAATAATAAATAATCCTGTCATATAAAGTTTGATTAAAAAAAATTTTAGATAAAAATGGGACAAATAATTGCATAATAATATATTCATAATAGTAAATTATTATAGAAAATTTAATTTAATTTTTGAATTTCAGAACATTTTTGTCAGTAAAGTGCTGGTTCGAAATGACTGCTTAAAGAGACAGTGCACCAAAAAAGTAAAAATCTGACAATTTCCTCACCCTCAAGTTGTTCCAAACCTGTATGCATTTCTGTTATGTTGAACTCCTACCATGGAAGGAAATGGTGCCCCCAAAGCAGCCTGGTTACAACATTTCTTCAAAATATCTTCTTTTGTGTTCAGCAGAACAAAGAAACTCACACAGGTCTGGAACATCATGAGGGAGAGTAAATGGTGGCATAATTTTTATTTTTGGGTGAGCCATCCCTTTAAAATGCACCAATATAGGCTACTAAAGAGTTATTTAGAAATAAATAAAATAATCAAATGTAAAATACTATAAAATGTGTTCTGTTGCAAGCTTGCATAGGCCTACTTGATTCCATGTTTATTGTTGAGCTGTTGTCATTGTTTAATTGTCACTCTTATCACTACTATCACTCTTTAAATGCCATCAAAAACTGAATCAAAATTTGAATCAAAAACTGATTCAAAACTGATTTGAAAAAAAAAACTTACACACAAAATAACTTATTTTCAATATAAAAAGTGATTGGGCATGATTATGTAGCATTATGGCTTTACAATCAAAAAATGTGGTTATAATGGAAGTCAATGGGGCAAAAACAGCCACAAACAGTAAATGAGGGAGAAACAAAAACTGATCCTGTACAAAAACTAACAATGCATCAAATCTAAAGTTGTTACTAATCTTTGACATGCTCAATAATGTGATAAGAGGTAAAAAAAAAAATCCA
Organism: Pseudorasbora parva; assembly: GCF_024679245.1. NCBI lineage: Eukaryota > Metazoa > Chordata > Actinopteri > Cypriniformes > Gobionidae > Pseudorasbora > Pseudorasbora parva. The sequence goes on from NC_090196.1 coordinate 2,884,734, forward strand.
GTCCACAATCATTTTTTTATATTGAAAATAAGTAATTTTGTGTGCATGTTGTGTTTTTTTTCCAAATCAGTTTTGAAAATCATTTATGAACTTGGCAAGTAAAGAGTATTTTGTTTTATTATTATTATGGTACTGGATTGGGCCGAAAAGCCTCATAAATTAATAATCGTATTAATTCCTATACTATGGGGCATTTCCATACTCAGTAATAAATAATAGACTATATAATCTGGGCAAACCTGGTGGGATGTCCCCACCAAAGCTGAGACCATACCTACGCCCTTGTGGTAAAGCATATGCAGACTTCCAAACCATTGGCATTTTGTTTGTGACTTAGTGAACGATTAAAAAGATGAGTCAGAGGTTCAGCCTGAGTGGGGCCTCAGTCAAGATGAGTCCGATTTCAGCTAGGATATCTGCAGCTAATTTTAAAAAGAAAGGCTCTAAGTGATCTGGGCCAGCAGGTTTTCGAGGATTTAATTGTTTCAGGGCTTTATGAACATCAGCAACAGAGAACAGGTTAAAATTGAAAGTTTTGGCAGTAATAAAAGTATAATTTATCGACTCCGACACTATAGGGGCAATAGAATTAAACAAACACCCAGATGATACAAAACGCTCATTAAAACAATTTAACATTTCTACTTTGTCAGATATAGACACACCATTCTTAACTAAAGATAATGGTAAACCTGTTGGTTTAGTCGTGTAGATAACGACTTAACACTTTTCCAAAACTTTTTTGGGTCATTTAGATTCTCTGTGGTTTCAGATAAATAAAATTCAGCCTTAGCTTTTCTGAAAAGTGAAGTAAATCTGTTTCGCAACCAACCGTCTGAAAACCATCCAGCATCATATGACCCTTCCTTAACAATTGATTAACATAAAGTCACTTACATTGTAGATGCAATATTGACTGTTTTTGTTCAATTTCAGCAGCGAAAATAGTTCCAAACACAGATCACAGCAGAACCGTAACACGTCTCACAGCACCAGTGTGTGTTACTGAATGATTCAGTGTTTGAATGAATCGGACCTATGACCTGTTCATAGACGACTGCCTCATTCTTGAATGAATCAGCCGTACTATAGTAAATTACGTGTTCTTTTTAGTTGTCTAATTCAGGTGTTTTCAAACTGGGGTCCGGGGACCCCCAGGGGTCCTCCAGAAGGTTCTAAGGGGTCCCCAGAAAATGTCACAGAATAAAGACAAAGCCAAAATGGATCAAGTCTACCGAATATTCTAATTGGTTCATTTCTAAATGTTTCTCTCTTTTCTTGCCGTATACAATCCAGAATTGTATATGCTTTCTGTATGAATTGTTTGCTTTGTGTCTCTAGTGACTTTTTCTCATAGTCCCCCTTTTTTATATATATTGTTTTCTTAACATAGTATGTACACAAGCATGCATTTATTGTGAAAGTTGTATACAAATCATTTTTTTAATTGAAAATGTTCTTCTTCAGGTTTATACATCAAACATTAATAACCAATTTAAGATGGAAAACAATATGTTGTATTTACCCTCAAAAAGGTTCATCATATTTGGGGGTCCTTGGCATTATAAAGTTTGAAAACCCCTGGTGTAATTTTTCTTCAGAATCATGGGAGATATGGATTATCAATTTATCATGGAGCTCTAACCACACAGAATTAACTAAATGAAGTGGACATGGGTCCATGATCAAATGTAAATATGTTCATCTTTCTCCAGAAGAACGGATAAACACTGTGTGTCCTTTTGCAGCCTTCCTGCATCCCCAGCCATGTTGCTCTACACCACTGTATGCTCTTTTACAGGACAAGATTGTTCATTTCATTTGTTTTACATTCATTTGTTTTTGTATAAGAGTAATTTGCTCAAACATGAGCAAGAGTTTATGAGTTTAACATGAGTTTATTTTACTACAAATAATTATTTTATTTATTTTACCTTACAAAAAAATAAAGCAATGTAAATTATGTTCTCAATTTTTTTCTTCTTTTCATTAAAAACAACACAAAGTACGGATAAGAATACCATTAAAACCCTCAGGAGTCATGTAAGGGTGGATCGCCTACAGTGGTTCTGACTGCAGGGTTGCCGAACGACTAAAGAAACGTTATCAGCGTGATGGTAGAAAACTGCACATTTCTTGTCTATAACCACCCACTGCAACTTATACCAACGACGGAAATAAGCGCAGTTACAATAGCAAAATATGTGGGAGAGCGTTGCTTTAATGTGACTATATTGTATTGCAATAGCGAGCACTTCAAAGTCAATACCAAACCAAAACTAGTTAGCAAATCATTTATAATTGAAAGAATTTAATGACAAAATCCGGTTATGGTTACACTTAAAATAGTTACAAAATAGATGAATGAGATGATAAAACTTATACCATTAATCGTACCCAGCATGTTTAGAATGTTACCTGAGAGAGAGAGAGAGAGATAGAAAGATAGAAAGAGAGAGAAAAAGAGAGAGCAAAGAGAAGAGCCAAAGAAGGCCCTAGAAGAGACAGCCAGAGAAAAAGACAGCGTCAGAGGAAAGAGACCCCCAGGGGAAAAGAAAGACCGTCAGAGGAAGAAGACCTCGAGCAACAGTTGTAATCTTCTTTTATACATCCCTTGACCATGTGACTGAAACCCTGAGACATTCAAACTGACCAGTCAGACCAGACTTTCCCCACTGTACTACAGGTGTGGCACCATTTGGCCTACAGGCCCTCAACATCTCTTTGTCTTTAGGAATCCCAAACAGCCCCACTGATAAGAGAGAGGGGGGTGGAACACAGTAAAACAAATGTCTTTGTTCAAAGAAAAATATCAAAATATCTTTGATTATTTTGGATTCTTTCAGTCACAATACAAATAAAACTACTGAACTAACTCAAATAACATTAGTCAGAATGGAAATGATCATTGTGTAACTCTAGTGTGTGTGAGTGTGTTCTGAGCACAAGCTGTTGTAAATCCTGCCCACTTCTTTGCATTGTCAGCACATGCTTCAGTCTGAGAGTGTTTATAGTGCTGTGAGTTTAACACTTCATGACTGAGAGCAGAACAGAACACAATCTTCATCATCACACAAGACACAAGAACAACAATGAACACCATCATCATCTTCATCTGGACCATTTCACTCTTTATTCAAGGTTTGTACTAAACTATTCAGGATTAATCATTCCTTTAACTTGTAAAATATATGTAATTTTCATTTCTGTTTTCTTTCAGAGTGTAGAGGACAGATCACAGTAACTCAGAGTCCATCAATAACAGCTCAACCAGGACAAGACGTCAGAATAAACTGTAAAACCAGCAGTAGTGTGTATACTGATAGTTATGGTAATCGTTTAGCCTGGTACTCACAGAAACCTGGAGAAGCTCCTAAACTCCTCATATATTTCGCAACAACCCGTTATACTGGAACTCCATCTAGATTCAGTGGCAGTGGATCTGGCAGTGATTTCACTCTGACCATCAGTGGAGTCCAGACTGAAGATACAGGAGATTATTACTGTCAGAGTTATCACAGTGGTGGTGTGTTCACACAGTGATAAAGAGTCGTACAAAAACCTGTGTCAGTCAGACGTCACAGTGACTGCACTGATACAGCTGAGAGATACTGCAGCTGCTGATGGACCATCACACACAACACAATGGGGGATCAAACCTTTCACACACTTTATTTAGTTATTATGATGGAAGTGAACATGTAACACAATCTTATATCTCTTACTAAAATGTGGAGAAAATGTGAGTGGTGAGGATCAGAAAGGGCTTTATTTTTCACCTATCCAGTGCAGGACACAATAACAGTAGGCTTAATAACTTGTGGCTCGTGCACAGTCTTCACACACACAGTCAAGCGCGTCAATCTAACTCAGACGTGTCCCTGCTCTTAATATACAATCATTGATGAACATCTCTGATTTTAATGAAGAAGAAACAAACTATATCAGGGCAGATAGAGACCACCAGACCACTAGGAACTCCAATATTAACAGCGGATCAATGTATTTATTCACCAATGTGAGCAATCTTGGGACTAATAATAATATAATAGAGTTTAATTCACTGTTCAGTGTCTTTATTGGTCTCCCTAATGTTCAAGTCATGGTTACGGCCTTGCATTACGTGACACGATAACAGTAATATTTTCCACTGGATCTCACAACTCGGCAGATTAAATGTTCAAATAAGCGCTCTCTTTATCAATAAACGACAGATTTGAGCTTTAAACAACTACATTCTCACCTTAAATACTCTTAAAACTACATTTTGTGACACATTAACAGTCGTATTTTTAATTATGCAGGCTTTCTCATCCGCTATTGACGCTTGCTGGTTGGTGTGAGATGCATTCTGGGATACCGGTCCTTTATATTTAATTTCAATGTTGTAATTTCATTTTTAATTCAATTTGAAGTAGATTTGTTACGTGGCAGTATTAATTAAAGTTTCTTAACAGTTAAGATCAAATGATCTGCATCTCTTGAGCTGCATCCGCCATCCCATAATATCCGTCATCACTCACATTAATGCACGACGCAGACTAACTGCACAATGTGTGTAAACCTCCAATACAACTATAAAGAAATTATTCCATCACAATTCACAAATAAATCTCTCAATCAAGTGACTGTGTCTATAGGATTATACGCAACTTTTACACAACATTATAATATTATTTTCAAATAAACTTTTATATTATCATTATTATTAATACAATTATTATTGAACTGTTGATATTAAAGCAGTGGCTGGGACAGATTTTAAGGATCAGCTCAAGATGCATCTAATCCTGTTTACATGAAATAAGCCGTTGCTATGACAGCAAGTCCAGGATGAGCGTCAAAGAACCAAACAATCGGAGATCGCCAACAATCAAATCCAGCGAACTGAGTTAGCCACGAACGAACAACGGACCCCTGGTTCTTCAATAAACGCTGATATTAGTCCATCATCTGTACACTTTAAACACGGAAATATCAACCTCAACCAAAATGATGGTTTGGATCAAAACTCAACATTGTATCAATGTCACCATGATATCAGGAACAACACAATCACACACAACACTGATCACAGCACACACACTAATAACACTATATCATTACAATCAACATCAATCTGTGTTTATGAAGAGAATGAGTCAGTGTTTTAATATGATCATCATGTTTTAGGTGTAATATATGATCCCTGTCAATCAAACTGAACAGACTGCATTCAGTCACTTCTGCTGTCTGGACGAGATGCTTTCCATTTGACCACAGAAAGATTTACATTCTTACACAATTACTGTCACAACGGCTGATTCTTGATTTGAGATCATGATTTTAATGATTTATATTATATTTATATATATTAAAGTTCAGCCCCTTCTGTAAATGTAAATGTGTAGCAGAAGTGAAAGTGGTCTGTTCCAGTCCAGATCCTGTAACCAATCAAAGAGTGAGACTGAAAATCCCATTTGCATTGTCAGGGTGGAGTGATTGTGATCCTCTCAGAATAGAGCAGCTCTGTCTCCAGAGACCATGTTCAAACCCCAAGAGCTTTATTTGACATTTACTGCTACATCAACCTTCTGAAAAGCACCTGCATCTTCATCTGTTACTTGAATGATGTTGTCAGACACAAAGTGAACTTGTTGAGAAGCTTTATTGAATGTTGCAGCAAACACAGCAGATTGAAAGATCACACAGTGCTTTGACACACGCGAGCTCTCTTTCAGTATTGAGTTGTAAATCACTACAGCTGCAGCACTAGACTCATGTGAATCCTGCCTGACACAGGACACTCAGATACGGCTCATCTTCAGGAGAGAAACATCAGCACTCAGAGCTCTTGTGGAACGAGACCTCATGAGGAGGAGCTCCATCATGTGTTACTCTGCAGACGTACACCTCTCCCTCTTCCCAGCGTGCTTTGCTGAGGGTCAGGACGCTACTGCGGCTGTAGCGGCCATCGTCCTGCTGGCTCTCTGCGCTGGTCAGAACCCCCTCGGTGACCTCTGACCCGTCCAGTGTCCAGCTCACCAGCGCCCCCTGTGGAGAGTAAGAGCTGAGCAGGCAGAGCAGTGCGGCTGAGTCTCCAGAGATCTGCAGAGAAGAGGGCGGCAGCAGAGACACTGAGGGCTTCACTGTGGGACCAGCTGCAGGAGACAAACACAACACATTCACAAACACAAAGAACACACACTGCACTTTCATTCACAGCATTTCAACAGCAGGACAAATCACACTCACAATCTGATCCTTCATGTCCTTCAACATCACTACAGCTGATATATATATATATATATATACAATATACAAACGACACAATCACTATATACATTTACATCAAACCTCATCAATCAAACTGAACATTGTAATACACCGACTGATTTCATTACAGCAGTTTTTAACTCACAACATAAAGTTCTTACATTTTACTGAGATATTCAACTCAATTTCAAACAGAATTAAAAGTCACACATAAATTGTGTTTGTATTATAAAGCACTGAATTATAATCACAACGTGAGCAAAAGAGATTCAGTATCATTGACTGAACGACAGAAAGTACAACATTTACATTCTGATGTCAAATCTCTTTTCTCCATGTATGATATCTACAATAAAAGATGAACTATATATGAACTCAGTGTAGAAATAAATGAAGGAAAACAAACCTGTAATAAACTCAATAAACTCATAGTGAGACGCTTTATGGAAATATGTTTAGATTTTGTTGTTGAAAGGAATAATGCCGTTCTTCTGAATGTATAAACATGACAATATCATTGATTCAGATTAAATAATTATTACACAATATCAGAAACACTTAAAGCCTTTATACACAATGCATTATAAAAGTATTTAATGCATTAATTATGAATTGTTAAACACATTATAATGCATGTATGAGCTCATGAATAATTGTAACCACAGTTATAACACATTATAATATTATCTATTCATTGTTACACCTTTAGAAATTATAACACATTAAAACTCACGACAAACAACCAATTTCAGACGCAACAAGGAATTTGCAAATATTATAATGCATTTTAACTTTGGCTACAATTATTTATGAAAAGATATAAGGCATTATAATCTCCATTATGAATATCTTTATAATGCATTATACATAAAGGCTTCAAGTAAAGTTTCAGCACAATATCTAATAATCATTATCATTAATAAATGTTGTTCTTGTTTCGACTGTAAAACACTTTCTGAAATCTAAACTGTATTTTTTTATTCGGTAATTAAATAGACAGACTTACCGATCACCAGTTTGGTTCCTCCACCGAATGTCCACCACAGTGATACAATCTAATGAAACGCTCGTACAAAAACCTCTATTCCACTCGAGTGAACACACACTCCAGCAGAGAGAGAGAAACAACACTTCAACACACTGATATTAGAAGCTCCTCAGCTCTTCTCAACACTCACTCATTCAGATTGACTCAATGATTTCTGATATAACACTGTTTAAAGAAATATATTTGATGAGCTGTGACCTCTGAGGTGACCTTTGACCTCTTTGATCATGGATGATGTTGTGGAGTTTCTCATAATGATGCTTCTGTTCTTCATATGCAGCTCAATCTTCAGGATTGACAGAAAAATCAAATAAATAATCAATAATTCTGAACCTTTCAGATGCTCATTGTTTAATCTAGTCTCATATGATCTGATTATGAGTCCTGATGAACTTCAGACATGTGGGAAATAGGCAACATAAAAATATTCCCCAGATAGCGACACGTCAACATTGATTTCAAAGACCATAATGGACATTTTTTCTGGTTGACTCTAAATATAGTAAAATGGATTTATCTAGTTCATGATTTCTCATTGTTAGCGTGCTCTTAAAGGTGTAGCACATAACTGAACTCAAACAGAAATAATCATTATTGTGTTTGACAAATATGTTTAATCTACACTCATGATTCTCATCATTTCAGTGGCCTAGAAAAATCTTCTTCTGTCTCTCCGTATATTGGCCATCATGTTGAGATCACATGACCAGCTGAAATCGACTCACTTTATCTCGATAGCATCATATCATCATAAACATTCACTGGATATAAATGAAACTGCATGACAGTGAGTAGATTATTTCTACAGCGGCACTGAAAGCTGAAAATGCTTCATCCACTGATAGATGACAATATAAAGTCCAACTCTAGTGTCTCATCAGCCTGAAAAACATAAACGAAATATATCACAACTAATAAATGTGTATAATGATTTATTATATTATATTAATCACTGATTATTCTGAAAGTGAAATATTCTGTTGAGTGTGTGAGTGTGTTCTGAGCACAAGCTGTTGTAAATCCTGCCCACTTCTTTGCATTGTCAGCACATGCTTCAGTCTGAGAGTGTTTATAGTGCTGTGAGTTTAACACTTCATGACTGAGAGCAGAACAGAACACAATCTTCATCATCACACAAGACACAAGAACAACAATGAACACCATCATCATCTTCATCTGGACCATTTCACTCTTTATTCAAGGTAAGACAAACATGTTGACTCTGGTTTTGGTGTTCTTGTAAAAGTATATGATGATAGTAGTTTTAAACACAGATTGATTTTCTTTTCTCTTCTTCAGGATCCAGAGGAGTCACTCTGACTCAACCTGAAGTTAAAACTGTCCAACAGGGTCAAACAGCTTCAATAGAGTGTCATATAGATGTAGGAATATTAAGCAACTACTTAGCCTGGTATCAGCAGAAACCTGGAGAAGCTCCTAAACTCCTCATATATCAGATATCTAACCGTTATACTGGAACTCCATCTAGATTCAGTGGCAGTGGATCAGCAAATACTGGACGAGATTTCACTCTGACCATCAGTGGAGTCCAGACTGAAGATACAGGAGATTATTACTGTCAGAGTGCACACTGGATCAACAGTCAGTATGTGTTCACACAGTGATAAAGAGTCGTACAAAAACCTGTGTCAGTCAGACGTCACAGTGACTGCACTGATACAGCTGAGAGATACTGCAGCTGCTGATGGACCATCACACACAACACAATGGGGGATCAAACCTTTCACACACTTTATTTAGTTATTATGATGGAAGTAAACATGTAACACAATCTTATGTCTCTTACTAAAATGTGGAGAACATGTGAGTGGTGTTTGTCCCTGCAAAACTTTCCAGTACAATATCTATATTATTTACAGTAGGAAAGTCAATCCCTTTGGTTGCAATTTGTGATGTCCCAAGTGATGTATTATCTTGCACACACACACACACACACACACACACACACACACACACACACACACACACACACACACACAAACACACACACAGACATCTGGTGCGCTATCTTTCTGGGGCTCACCATAGACGAAATGGTTTTTATGCTGTACAAACCATATATTCTGTCCTACACCGCTCCTGCCCCTAAACCTACCCATCTTACACACACACACACACACACACACACACACACACACACACACACACACACACACACACACACACACACACACTTAACCTACCCATCACAGGAAACTCATCCTCTATGATTTATAAGCATTTTGAAAAGTGGGGACCGCTGGCTGGTGTCTCAGGTTTTACTGTCTTTATGGGGACATTTGTAGATATTACAAATATTAAACAATTGCAGTTTCTTCTTTATCCCTGTAATTTGTACAAAACTTACACATCCAAATAATAATAAAGAAAGGTTAGCACCTCTTTGTACGCAAATTGACACAATCTATCTCAACAATGACCATTGAACATGAATAACTAAGAAGGAGAGGTTACTAGCACATCACTTCCACAAGTCTTGACCACTCTTTCCCTGACTCCCTGTCCGGAGGCTTCATAACTCTGCCTCGTCTGGACTGCCCAGTTGGCAACGTCTGCTCAGCAGTCCCGAGTTCTGTAAGTGATGTTTGGGATGAACTAGGACAATCCTGTCACGGTTCATGGACTCGCTGTCTCATTCTCGTGTGTGTGTGTGTGTGTGTGTGTGTCTGTGTTGGGGCGGAGCCGCTGCTTGGCTGATCATTGTTTCCATCAGCGCACCAGCTGCAGATCATCCTCACACCCTATTTAGTCTCACTGCATTCTACCGGTCTTTGGCAAAATTGTCAAATTTCAGCCTATAAAACATTTTTAAAAAATAGCACTTAAAATGTTTAAATAAATGTTGTTGCAACCACGTATGAATAAATTAAAATGCACATTTTTCAATTAAACGTTTGAATAATGAGTTTATGAATACGCTACAGGTTACTTTAATATCAAATGTTTTTTCTCTCTCTCTATTTAACTGCATTAACTTGCAATAGTGAAAGACGTGTTCCCCTCAGGGAGAGTGCATGGCTGAATGTTGGACTCATGAACAATAATCACGTTATTTGCATCCGCCCAAACTGCCGAAATCAAATCGCGAGCAGTAACAGGATTTGCTTTAGCGGGAGCGGCCAGCCGGCACCGGCCAACTGCTGGATCTTAAAGCCTTCCAATATCCTGGCCGGACTACTGCTGTCAGTGATATAAGTGTTTGAAATGAACACGATTTCTTAATTTCTAGTGACATATCAGGGCCATTTTATGATTCATTGAAATACATTTCTTACATACAGTTCCTTTAACTGAGAGACAGAGAGAAAGAGCAGAGCGCGCACGCTCTCGCTGTCTTCATAATAAGCACTATTATATTTCTTACACATATTACGTTAGTCAAATTCAAAAGGTCGGAAGACTGAATCCAAGTCGGACATTTTTTTTCCTTTGAATTACTGCTGGGTGTGAACTGACTCTTCTCTGACTCACCAGTTTGAATCTGCTCTCCTCGTTCCTTCTGCCCTAGTCTGTTCAGCTGTTAAGCTAAGCTAAAAGTGCTACCGCCAGATACAGAGATCAGCTGAATGGATTCAAAAATGGTAAAACTTAACTGTTTACCTCTAAGGGACTTGGAAAATAAGCCTATTCTCAAAAAAAGTGGAGTGTTCCTTTAATGAAATATGAACCTTGAGACAGGTCTCTACTGTTCGTCACATGTCTGAAACATGTCAGTTGTAGTGCTGAAATGTGAACATTTAGGTGACGTTTAAGTTGAACTAGAACTGTAATGTTAGTTCTCCACACAGATCATCAATGAATTCACCAGACTCATGGCAATGGACATCAGTAAGATCAGACTGAATGAATAAGAAAATGGCTCTGTAAGATGGGGAGGATGGAGATAAACTTTGTTGTTTGTTTGTTGAATAAAACCTGTGAGTGAGAAGGTCAGAGTTTAATTTACCTCTTTGAACTATAAGCTCAGTTTCCGTCATGAGGGTTGACAAAAATCAGAGTTCTGATATCTTCACATGTTGTGTTTTTGCAGGCATCAAACCAAAGGAAGAGAGCAGCAGCTTTGCAGGGACTGCCATGGTACATGAAGGAAAATCCTTCCACATTGATGAAGAGATGTGAGGTAAGCAGCAAAATGTTGTTCAATGATACAAAAACTAGTTCTCAATGGGCATGATGGTTACACATATCATTTCAGGCATCCTCTGTGGATACACTATATAGCAAAACATGTCTAAAGCACAGGCACCTTTTAGTTTTTTTGTTTTTTCCATGAAGCCAACAGATCCTGAGGAGGACGTCATCGGGGGAATGGGGATTGGAATCCTTTTGGTCGTTGAAGATGTGAAGGATCCCCTTCCAGTTTCCTACAGCGATGTTGCCATCGTCATCTCGGTGATGAACCAAACGCTTCTGTGAACCTGATGGGCCTGCTGTACATGCTGAACCTTGACTATAGTTTAGAGGTGATTCAGCGCCTGTTCATGGGAATCGGGTCTGAGATGTGCACTCCCAGGGTCCAGTCTCTGAAGAATAAGCTGCTCAGTTAGACGGATGGCTCAGGAGGAGGTTTCTGCATTTGGCCCTGAGGAAGTGATCTAATTTTGTTGCCATTTGTCCACTATGTAGTAAGAGGAAAAGAAAGCCCTTCTGTGGGTCACGACAGTTTTTTATGATTTCATGTTCTAACAGATCTCTATTGCTCTCTGTGGAGGAAATGTATCTTGCGGACACTAATTTGTATTTTATGTTGTAGAGCAAATGTGGCATTCCAAAGGGAGAGTTATAGATTTAATTCAGCGACTACGCCACCCTGGAAATTCGCCAGGGACGATACCAAGAAAATTCTCTTTTGTTAAGACACCACAGGTTCGTTATCTATATGGGTGAAGAGATGCAGGTCGCATGTATGAAAAATTACCACTTTATTGTATGAATATTGAATAAAAGACAACTTCAGAGCAGGAGTCGCCAATCTGCATCCAACACACACACACACAATACAAATACAAAATGGCCAGAAGCGGAAGTATCTGGAGGGTTGGGCCTCTGTCCAATTTAGAACGTTCCCGTGATACAATACACACCCATACCACACGTGAAGATTGGATACAAGAAAACACAGCACTAGGTGTGAACACCACACTATGGCAGCAGGACGTCGATATCCAGAAAACAAATTAACAAACTAACAAATTAAATGACAACACCAACCAAAAACAACAGAAAACAAAATTAAAAGGTGAAAATATCCCTACATTATATTAAAGACAAATTCACACTTAACATTCACTCGGACTTCTAGCAGTCCAGTTACAAAGTCAGAGTGAGGTGACATACGTTGACTGAACACACACAGTCCTGATATACAGCCACTAGAATCAAACAGGTGGCAGTCGGCGGAAACAGATCGGCCAGCAAGGCCGCTCAGACCTCAGAGACGATAATCTCAGAAACAGTTACTATTAAGATGATAAAACTGAACAGCACAATGATGAAACTGTGGTAACAGCAGACTTTCAGGAAAACCGAGTGGCAATAAAACAGTCGGACATGTAATAGCAACAAAACAGCAGCGCGAGCTCAAACGCGTTTAATGCAAGAGACCGTCACCCCAGCATCATCTATGCCGAGCGTCCGTGAAGGAACTGATTCTCCTGCTAAAACAACAATTGGTTAGCTCACTAAATTGAAACGTTAGTCAAAAAGGTTAATTATACGTACCGAGTGATTTTTACGGAAACGCATAGCTGTACAATTACTCACAGCACGAATCACCGCGGCTCACGTTTGCATTAAAACCACTGGAATTGAATGAACGAGAGTTACCACAAACAACATATTAACATGGACAAACAATAGCATTTAGCTTACCTACACATAACAAAAGCCTGCACACACACATCACCGCAGGGCTGAAGACCAAACATTCCCTCACTGAATGGTGGCGCGCCCTCGCCATGGGGGCGGAGCTTGAAACGACGCACCCTCAGGTAGGACACAGGGTTTTAAATAGACCGGTCTCAAATGCTGATAGGCCGTCACTCTAAATACAGGGGAGGGAACTTACTCACCCTGCTACACAAACATGAACCGAGTGGGAAGGATGCTCTTTATCTTCTTCTTTTTATAAGCAGGACACGGTGTAATTCCAGTTTTTTACCAGCCCTTAAAGAGTTGGAAGAGCGTGGATGTTTAAGAGGGTGTGAAAGCTTTCATTTTGTTTTGTTTTTACAAATCTTTCTGCAATTTACTGCAGCAACTCTTCACGTTCACTCAGAATGGACTCAGTTGAACTCAGACAAGGCTCTTATTTTTATGTATTATATTATTATTTATGTGTGGGACAGTGTAATTTCAGTTTGTGAGCAGCCCAAAGCAAAAGTGTGTCACGCTAATTTTTTTAACATGTCCCAAGGAAGGTGTTTTTTTGACATCATGACATCCATTGGCACTTATTTTGAAGCAAGGCTGGTTGAAGTTGGACTTGTTAGGCTTTTGATAAAGGTCCTTATTGAATTGTCTTTTCATCCATTTTTTCATGTGTTAATATTTAAGTTTGACAGGCCAATTCTCATGTAGATTCTTTGTAGATATTAGTTTGCTTAAATTTTTGAAATCTAGAAATTTCTGTTAACTCAAGTAACTTGGCAATAGAGCATGAGAACAAAATAATAATGTTGCCCTAACTTGTTAAAATAAGTTAAACTTTTTTAGTTGCCTTAAGTAATGTTTTCCAGTCCACATTACTTGATACAAAAAGTTGAGTCAACAAACTGCGAGTTGTATCAATGATGTATGCCATGTTGAGCCAACTTGATTTACAGTTTTAGGAACTTGATACAATAAATCCAACCAACATCTCTTAAAGTTATCTCAAATAATCTTTTCAAGTTCAGCTTAGTTGATACAAGAAGTTGAGTCAACAAACTGCATGTAGCATCAGCTCGTGTTTTGAAGTGTAATAAACTTGACACTATAAGTTGACTCAAATGAACTCAAACAACAAGATGACTTGGCTTAGTTGAGTCAACTAATCTTTTTTTACAATGTATTATTTACTGTAGGAAAGTCAATCCCTTTAATTACACTTCTGTACTTCCCCACTAGAGGGCCACATGTCTTTCTGTTTGTTTTTAAGTGAGTTGACAGACTTTGGGTGTCCAGCTCAGCCAAGCTTGGTGAAGAAGTTCATCATCTTGATCTTAATGTAGTGCTTCCATCCACAACACCCAGTCTGAGTTCCTTTCTCACGCAAACATGGGTGGGTTTGTGTCAAGAACTCAGCAACTTTTTCAAACTGATCATCCTTTGGATATGCTGTGTACTTAATCTTTTCTCCTGCAAGGCCTTCATTATAAGATCTCAGTTTCAGGGTAAGAGAAAGGAGAGATCCATTCACATCGAATTCATCATTTCCCTCCTGGAGCCGCATCTCGGCACAATATAGTGTGGCACAACAAAGGCTTTAGGCCAAGTGCAAGACCGGGACTCAGGGGATGGCAGTATCATTGCTGCTACAGGACTCAACAGATGCTGAATCATTTGGTTATTGTGATGCGGAGCTGGTAGATGCATTGGAGGGAGTAACTGAATTGTGGAGCAGGTATCTTTAGTGAGTGGAGCTGAGGATAATACAGAAAAATGACATTAGAATGGAAATGATCATTGTGTAACTCTAGTGTGTGTGAGTGTGTTCTGAGCTCAAGCTGTTGTAAATCCTGCCCACTTCTTTGCATTGTCAGCACATGCTTCAGTCTGAGAGTGTTTATAGTGCTGTGAGTTTAACACTTCATGACTGAGAGCAGAACAGAACACAATCTTCATCATCACACAAGACACAAGAACAACAATGAACACCATCATCATCTTCATCTGGACCATTTCACTCTTTATTCAAGGTAAGACAAACATGTTGACTCTGGTTTTGGTGTTCTTGTAAAAGTAGATGATGATAGTAGTTTTAAACACTGATTGATTTTCTTTTCTCTTCTTCAGGATCCAGAGGAGTCACTCTGACTCAACCTGAAGTTAAAACTTTCCAACAGGGTCAAACAGCTTCAATAGAGTGTCATATAGATGTAGGAATATACGGCAGCTACTTAGCCTGGTATCAGCAGAAACCTGGAGAAGCTCCTAAACTCCTGATTTATTACATAAACAGCCTTTATACTGGAGCTCCATCTAGATTCAGTGGCAGTGGATCTGGCAGTGATTTCACTCTGACCATCAGTGGAGTCCAGACTGAAGATACAGGAGATTATTACTGTCTGAGTTTACACAGTGGTCCAGTGTTCACACAGTGATAAAGAGTCGTACAAAAACCTGTGTCAGTCAGACGTCACAGTGACTGCACTGATACAGCTGAGAGATACTGCAGCTGCTGATGGACCATCACACACAACACAATGGGGGATCAAACCTTTCACACACTTTATTTAGTTATTATGATGTATGCATGTACCACAATCTTATATCCCATAATTAGTCTTTGTTTCAGTCCCACTACCCTTCATTTTTTAAAGGCTAACAGGCTCTCTTTCCATTTGACCACAGAAAGATTTACATTCCTATGTTACACACACACACACACACACACACACACACACACACACATATATATATATATATATATATATATATATATATATATATATATATATATATATATATATATATATATATATATATATATATATATATATATATATTGTCTTCAGGTGCAAACATTTGTTGAAATAATAGCTTGACTATTTAATGGTTTGAATAATGAGTATCCACCCATAGCTGAGAGATACTGCAGCTGCTGATGGACCATCACACTCAACACAATACAAAAATGAAATATAACACAATAATAATATTATAAGAAAACAAACAATAGAAAGAAAATATTGAGCTAGTTCTGTCATGAGCCTCTAGATGGCGCCGGTCTTTAACTCGTTAAGAAGCGATCGCATCATCATCTACAGAGCAGCTGATTGGTTAACTGTGTCGGTCTGAAACTAGCAAAACACACTTGTGTCGGGTGTGTGATGAGGCCCAAACAGTATCTTGCATAAAAATACATATAAGTGTACATAATAGACAATATTAAATGAAATACTTAAATGATGACATAAAATGAACAGATTAGATGGACCTGTAAGAAGATAATAATAAATGTATTAACATTAACCCCTAGAGGTCGTCCTACTTTGAGAAAGTTCTGCAGCGCCACCTGGTGTTACAGCGCAGTCCATCTCCAGACCACTGATCACACACACCTTCAGCTCATCATCACCGCAGTCACTGCCAGCACTGAAGCTCACACTCACTCTCAGTCACTGTCCGGTCTCGTTCACACCTCAAGCTTATGCTAACCTCAAGGACTCTTCCACGATACTCCAACTCTCCAGTGTGTCTCCTAGTTCTGTCTCCGGTGTGTCTCCTAGTTCTGTCTCCGGTGTCTCCTCGTTCTGTCTCCAGTGTGTCTCCTCGTTCTGTCTCCAGTGTGTCTCCTCGTTCTGTCTCTAGTGTGTCTCCTCGTTCTGTCTCCAGTGTGTCTCCTCGTTCTGTCCCCAGTGAGTCTCCTCGTTCTGTCTCCAGTGAGTCTCCTCGTTCTGTCTCCGGTGTGTCTCCTCGTTCTGTCTCCAGTGTGTCTCCTCGTTCTGTCTCCAGTGAGTCTCCTCGTTCTGTCTCTAGTGAGTCTCCTCATTCTGTCTCCAGTGTGTGTCCTCGTTCTGTCTCCAGTGTGTCCTCGTTCTGTCTCCAGTGAGTCTCCTCGTTCTGTCTCCAGTGTGTGTCCTCGTTCTGTCTCCAGTGTGTCCTCGTTCTGTCTCCAGTGAGTCTCCTAGTTCTGTCTCCAGTGAGTCTCCTCGTTCTGTCTCCGGTGTGTCTCCTCGTTCTGTCTCCGGTGTCTCCTCGTTCTGTCTCCAGTGTGTCTCCTCGTTCTGTCTCCAGTGTGTCTCCTCGTTCTGTCTCCAGTGTGTCTCCTCGTTCTGTCTCCGGTGTCTCCTCGTTCTGTCTCCAGTGTGTGTCCTCATTCTGTCTCCAGTGTGTCTCCTCGTTCTGTCTCCAGTGAGTCTCCTCGTTCTGTCTCCAGTGTGTGTCCTCGTTCTGTCTCCAGTGTGTCTCCTCGTTCTGTCTCCAGTGAGTCTCCTCGTTCTGTCTCCAGTGAGTCTCCTCATTCTGTCTCCAGTGTGTGTCCTCGTTCTGTCTCCAGTGTGTCCTCGTTCTGTCTCCAGTGAGTCTCCTAGTTCTGTCTCCAGTGAGTCTCCTCGTTCTGTCTCCGGTGTGTCTCCTCGTTCTGTCTCCGGTGTCTCCTCATTCTGTCTCCAGTGTGTCTCCTCGTTCTGTCTCCAGTGTGTCTCCTCGTTCTGTCTCCAGTGTGTCTCCTCGTTCTGTCTCCGGTGTGTCTCCTCGTTCTGTCTCCAGTGTGTCTCCTCGTTCTGTCTCCAGTGAGTCTCCTCGTTCTGTCTCCGGTGTGTCTCCTCGTTCTGTCTCCAGTGTGTCTCCTCGTTCTGTCCCCAGTGTGTCTCCTCGTTCTGTCTCCATTGTGTCTCCTCGTCCTGTCTCCAGTGTGTCTCCTCGTTCTGTCTCCGGTGTGTCTCCTCGTTCTGTCTCTAGTGTGTCTCCTCATTCTGTCTCCAGTGTGTCTCCTCGTTCTGTCTCCAGTGAGTCTCCTCGTTCTGTCTCCAGTGTGTGTCCTCGTTCTGTCTCCGGTGTGTCTCCTCGTTCTGTCTCCGGTGTGTCTCCTCGTTCTGTCTCCAGTGAGTCTCCTCGTTCTGTCTCCAGTGAGTCTCCTCATTCTGTCTCCAGTGTGTGTCCTCGTTCTGTCTCCAGTGTGTCTCCTCGTTCTGTCTCCAGTGTGTCTCCTCGTTCTGTCTCCAGTGTGTGTCCTCGTTCTGTCTCCAGTGAGTCTCCTCGTTCTGTCTCCAGTGAGTCTCCTCGCTCTGTCTCCAGTGTGTGTCCTCGTTCTGTCTCCAGTGAGTCTCCTCGTTCTGTCTCCAGTGAGTCTCCTCGTTCTGTCTCCAGTGAGTCTCCTCGTTCTGTCTCCAGTGAGTCTCCTTGTTCTGTCTCCAGTGAGTCTCCTCGTTCTGTCTCCAGTGTGTCTCCTCGTTCTGTCTCCAGTGAGTCTCCTCGTTCTGTCTCCAGTGAGTCTCCTCATTCTGTCTCCAGTGTGTCTCCTCGTTCTGTCTCCAGTGAGTCTCCTCATTCTGTCTCCAGTGTGTCTCCTCGTTCTGTCTCCAGTGAGTCTCCTCGTTCTGTCTCCGGTGTGTCTCCTCGTTCTGTCTCCGGTGTGTCTCCTCGTTCTGTCTCCAGTGAGTCTCCTCATTCTGTCTCCAGTGTGTCTCCTCGTTCTGTCTGCAGTGAGTCTCCTCATTCTGTCTCCAATGTGTGTCCTCGTTCTGTCTCCAGTGTGTCTCCTCGTTCTGTCTCCATTGTGTCTCCTCGTTCTGTCTCCAGTGTGTCTCCTCGTTCTGTCTCCGGTGTGTCTCCTCGTTCTGTCTCCAGTGTCTCCTCGTTCTGTCTCCAGTGAGTCTCCTCGTTCTGTCTCCAGTGTGTCTCCTCGTTCTGTCTCCAGTGTGTCTCCTCGTTCTGTCTCCGGTGTGTCTCCTCGTTCTGTCTCCGGTGTGTCTCCTCGTTCTGTCTCCAGTGTGTCTCCTCGTTCTGTCTCCAGTGTGTCTCCTCGTTCTGTCTCTAACGTCTCCTTCGCTCCAATCCTCTGATCTCCATCGCCATCTGCAAGCAATAAGAGTAGTATTACCCAGTGATCCTCTGCATTCATCTGAACTCACCTGAGCCGCTCTCTACCTGTTTCTTCAATAAACGCTGTTATTATTCCATCATCTGTTCTCTGTGTCCCTCTGTGTGTAACACCTGGACACCAGCGTTGTTTTCAAGGACCGTTCTTCTCATTTGACCTGTCCAATGCCACTTCACTTTGCCCTCAGCCAGAACGATTAGCCAGGGAACAAATGATAGACTCATGAGACCAAAGATCAGCAGTTAGATGTATCTCATGTTTAACCACTACAGAGATTTCAGAGCCAGCGGCAAACGCCAGAAGGACTAGCTGAGGTAAGGCTGCTCTCAGCGGGGTAACGAGCGCTGAACGTCTGGTGATCCACTGGATCTCACAACAAATCAAATACTTAAATGATGACATAAAAATGAACAGATTAGATGGACCTGTAAGAAGATAATAATAAATGTATTAACATTAACCCCTAGAGGTCGTCCTACTTTGAGAAAGTTCTGCAGCGCCGCCTGGTGTTGTAGCGCAGTCCATCTCCAGAGCACTGATCACACACACCTTCAGCTCATCATCACCGCAATGACTGCCAGCACTGAAGCTCACACTCACTCTCAGTCACTGTCCGGTCTCGTTCACACCTCAAGCTTATGCTAACCTCAAGGACTCTTCCACGATACTCCAACTCTCCAGTGTGTCTCCTCGTTCTGTCCCCAGTGTGTCTCCTAGTTCTGTCTCCAGTGTGTCTCCTCGTTCTGTCTCCAGTGAGTCTCCTCGTTCTGTCTCCAGTGTGTCTCCAGTGTGTCTCCTCGTTCTGTCTCCGGTGTGTCTCCTCGTTCTGTCTCCAGTGTGTCTCCTCGTTCTGTCTCCGGTGTGTCTCCTCGTTCTGTCTCCGGTGTGTCTCCTCGTTCTGTCTCCAGTGTGTCTCCTCGTTCTGTCTCCAGTGTGTCTCCTCGTTCTGTCTCCAGTGAGTCTCCTCGTTCTGTCTCCGGTGTGTCTCCTCGTTCTGTCTCTGGTGTGTCTCCTCGTTCTGTCTCCGGTGTGTCTCCTCTTTCTGTCTCCGGTGTGTCTCCTCGTTCTGTCTCCAGTGTGTCTCCTCGTTCTGTCTCCGGTGTGTCTCCTCGTTCTGTCTCTGGTGTGTCTCCTCGTTCTGTCTCCAGTGAGTCTCCTCGTTCTGTCTCCGGTGTGTCTCCTCGTTCTGTCTCCAGTGTGTCTCCTCGTTCTGTCTCCGGTGTGTCTCCTCTTTCTGTCTCCGGTGTGTCTCCTCGTTCTGTCTCCGGTGTGTCTCCTCGTTCTGTCTCCGGTGTGTCTCCTCGTTCTGTCTCCAGTGTGTCTCCTCGTTCTGTCTCCAGTGAGTCTCCTCGTTCTGTCTCCAGTGTGTCTCCTCGTTCTGTCTCCGGTGTGTCTCCTCGTTCTGTCTCCAGTGTGTCTCCTCGTTCTGTCCCCAGTGAGTCTCCTCGTTCTTTCTCCGGTGTGTCTCCTCGTTCTGTCTCCATTGTGTCTCCTCGTTCTGTCTCCAGTGTGTCTCCTCGTTCTGTCCCCAGTGAGTCTCCTCGTTCTGTCTCCGGTGTGTCTCCTCGTTCTGTCTCCATTGTGTCTCCTCGTTCTGTCTCCAGTGTGTCTCCTCGTTCTGTCTCCAGTGTGTCTCCTCGTTCTGTCTCCAGTGTGTCTCCTCGTTCTGTCTCCAGTGAGTCTCCTCGTTCTGTCTCCGGTGTGTCTCCTCGTTCTGTCTCCAGTGTGTCTCCTCGTTCTGTCTCCAGTGTGTCTCCTCGTTCTGTCTCTAACGTCTCCTTCGCTCCAATCCTCTGATCTCCATCGCCATCTGCAAGCAATAAGAGTAGTATTACCCAGTGATCCTCTGCATTCATCTGAACTCACCTGAGCCGCTCTCTACCTGTTTCTTCAATAAACGCTGTTATTATTCCATCATCTGTTCTCTGTGTCCCTCTGTGTGTAACACCTGGACACCAGCGTTGTTTTCAAGGACCGTTCTTCTCATTTGACCTGTCCAATGCCACTTCACTTTGCCCTCAGCCAGAACGATTAGCCAGGGAACAAATGATAGACTCATGAGACCAAAGATCAGCAGTTAGATGTATCTCATGTTTAACCACTACAGAGACATCAGTGCCAGCGGCAAACGCCAGAAGGACTAGCTGAGGTAAGGCTGCTCTCAGCGGGGTAACGAGCACTGAACGTCTGGTGATCCACTGGATCTCACAACAAATCAAATACTTAAATGATGACATAAAAATGAACAGATTAGATGGACCTGTAAGAAGATAATAATAAATGTATTAACATTAACCCCTAGAGGTCGTCCTACTTTGAGAAAGTTCTGCAGCGCCACCTGGTGTTGTAGCGCAGTCCATCTCCAGACCACTGATCACACACACCTTCAGCTCATCATCACCGCAATCACTGCCAGCACTGAAGCTCACACTCACTCTCAGTCACTGTCCGGTCTCGTTCACACCTCAAGCTTATGCTAACCTCAAGGACTCTTCCACGATACTCCAACTCTCCAGTGTGTCTCCTCGTTCTGTCTCCGGTGTGTCTCCTCGTTCTGTCTCCGGTGTGTCTCCTCGTTCTGTCTCAGGTGTGTCTCCTCGTTCTGTCTCCGGTGTGTCTCCTCGTTCTGTCTCTAGTGTGTCTCCTCGTTCTGTCTCCGGTGTGTCTCCTCGTTCTGTCTCCAGTGTGTCTCCTCGTTCTGTCTCCGGTGTGTCTCCTCGTTCTGTCTCTGGTGTGTCTCCTCGTTCTGTCTCCGGTGTGTCTCCTCGTTCTGTCTCCAGTGTGTCTCCTCTTTCTGTCTCCGGTGTGTCTCCTCGTTCTGTCTCCAGTGTGTCTCCTCGTTCTGTCTCTGGTGTGTCTCCTCGTTCTGTCTCCGGTGTGTCTCCTCGTTCTGTCTCCAGTGTGTCTCCTCGTTCTGTCCCCAGTGTGTCTCCTCGTTCTGTCCCCAGTGTGTCTCCTAGTTCTGTCTCCGGTGTCTCCTCGTTCTGTCTCCAGTGTGTCTCCTCGTTCTGTCTCCAGTGTGTCTCCTCGTTCTGTCTCCAGTGTGTCTCCTCGTTCTGTCTCCAGTGTGTCTCCTCGTTCTGTCTCCAGTGTGTATCCTCGTTCTGTCTCCAGTGTGTCTCCTCGTTCTGTCTCCGGTGTGTCTCCTCGTTCTGTCTCCAGTGTGTCTCCTCGTTCTGTCTCCATTGTGTCTCCTCGTTCTGTCTCCAGTGTGTCTCCTCATTCTGTCCCCAGTGTGTCTCCTCATTCTGTCTCCGGTGTGTCTCCTCGTTCTGTCTCCAGTGTATCTCCTCGTTCTGTCTCGAGTGTGTCTCCTCGTTCTGTCCCCAGTGTGTCTCCTCGTTCTGTCTCCAGTGTGTCTCCTCGTTCTGTCTCTAACGTCTCCTTCGCTCCAATCCTCTGATCTCCATCGCCATCTGCAAGCAATAAGAGTAGTATTACCCAGTGATCCTCTGCATTCATCTGAACTCACCTGAGCCGCTCTCTACCTGTTTCTTCAATAAACGCTGTTATTATTCCATCATCTGTTCTCTGTGTCCCTCTGTGTGTAACACCTGGACACCAGCGTTGTTTTCAAGGACCGTTCTTCTCATTTGACCTGTCCAATGCCACTTCACTTTGCCCTCAGCCAGAACGATTAGCCAGGGAACAAATGATAGACTCATGAGACCAAAGATCAGCAGTTAGATGTATCTCATGTTTAACCACTACAGAGACTTCAGTGCCAGCGGCAAACGCCAGAAGGACTAGCTGAGGTAAGGCTGCTCTCAGCGGGGTAACGAGCACTGAACGTCTGGTGATCCACTGGATCTCACAACAAATCAAATACTTAAATGATGACATAAAAATGAACAGATTAGATGGACCTGTAAGAAGATAATAATAAATGTATTAACATTAACCCCTAGAGGTCGTCCTACTTTGAGAAAGTTCTGCAGCGCCACCTGGTGTTGTAGCGCAGTCCATCTCCAGACCACTGATCACACACACCTTCAGCTCATCATCACCGCAATCACTGCCAGCACTGAAGCTCACACTCACTCTCAGTCACTGTCCGGTCTCGTTCACACCTCAAGCTTATGCTAACCTCAAGGACTCTTCCACGATACTCCAACTCTCCAGTGTGTCTCCTCGTTCTGTCTCCGGTGTGTCTCCTCGTTCTGTCTCCGGTGTGTCTCCTCGTTCTGTCTCCAGTGTGTCTCCTCGTTCTGTCTCCAGTGTGTCTCCTCGTTCTGTCTCTAGTGTGTCTCCTCGTTCTGTCTCCGGTGTGTCTCCTCGTTCTGTCTCCAGTGTGTCTCCTCGTTCTGTCTCCAGTGTGTCTCCTCGTTCTGTCTCCAGTGTGTCTCCTCGTTCTGTCTCCGGTGTGTCTCCTCGTTCTGTCTCCGGTGTGTCTCCTCGTTCTGTCTCCAGTGTGTCTCCTCGTTCTGTCTCCAGTGTGTCTCCTCGTTCTGTCTCTGGTGTGTCTCCTCGTTCTGTCTCCGGTGTGTCTCCTCGTTCTGTCTCCAGTGTGTCTCCTCTTTCTGTCTCCGGTGTGTCTCCTCGTTCTGTCTCCAGTGTGTCTCCTCGTTCTGTCTCCGGTGTGTCTCCTCGTTCTGTCTCCGGTGTGTCTCCTCGTTCTGTCTCAGGTGTGTCTCCTCGTTCTGTCTCCAGTGTGTCTCCTCGTTCTGTCTCTGGTGTGTCTCCTCGTTCTGTCTCCGGTGTGTCTCCTCGTTCTGTCTCCAGTGTGTCTCCTCGTTCTGTCCCCAGTGTGTCTCCTCGTTCTGTCCCCAGTGTGTCTCCTAGTTCTGTCTCCGGTGTCTCCTCATTCTGTCTCCAGTGTGTCTCCTCGTTCTGTCTCCAGTGTGTCTCCTCGTTCTGTCTCCAGTGTGTCTCCTCGTTCTGTCTCCAGTGTGTATCCTCGTTCTGTCTCCAGTGTGTCTCCTCGTTCTGTCTCCGGTGTGTCTCCTCGTTCTGTCTCCAGTGTGTCTCCTCGTTCTGTCTCCATTGTGTCTCCTCGTTCTGTCTCCAGTGTGTCTCCTCATTCTGTCCCCAGTGTGTCTCCTCATTCTGTCTCCGGTGTGTCTCCTCGTTCTGTCTCCAGTGTATCTCCTCGTTCTGTCTCGAGTGTGTCTCCTCGTTCTGTCCCCAGTGTGTCTCCTCGTTCTGTCTCCAGTGTGTCTCCTCGTTCTGTCTCTAACGTCTCCTTCGCTCCAATCCTCTGATCTCCATCGCCATCTGCAAGCAATAAGAGTAGTATTACCCAGTGATCCTCTGCATTCCTCTGAACTCACCTGAGCCGCTCTCTACCTGTTTCTTCAATAAACGCTGTTATTATTCCATCATCTGTTCTCTGTGTCCCTCTGTGTGTAACACCTGGACACCAGCGTTGTTTTCAAGGACCGTTCTTCTCATTTGACCTGTCCAATGCCACTTCACTTTGCCCTCAGCCAGAACGATTAGCCAGGGAACAAATGATAGACTCATGAGACCAAAGATCAGCAGTTAGATGTATCTCATGTTTAACCACTACAGAGACTTCAGAGCCAGCGGCAAATGCCAGAAGGACTAGCTTAGGTAAGGCTGCTCTCAGCGGGGTATCGAGCGCTGAACGTCTGGTGATCCACTGGATCTCACAACTCGGCAGATTAAATGTTCAAATAAGCGCTCTCTTTATCAATAAACCACAGATTTGAGCTTTAAACAACTACATTCTCGTCTGATATACTCTTAAAACTACATTTTGTGACACAATAACAGTAGTATTTTTAATTATGCAGGACTCAGCTTTTCTCATCCGCTATTGACGCTTGCTGATTGGTGTGAGATCCATTCTGGGATACCGGTCTGTCTGAAGTCCACACAAGTCTCCTCTCGATGGGTCCTCGATAAAAGGGACGGATCAAGAACTCCTCCGGGGATTTACATTAACATTACATTATGATTACAATCCACAAGAACACCAGAACACGAGTCCAGACAAGAACACATTTTGAGAAACGGCCACTGTCTCCACCCGTGTGTGTGTGTGTGTGTGTGTGTGTGTGTGTGTGTGTGTGTGTGTGTGTGTGTGTGTGTGTCGACTTTCATCAGATGTTCAGTGATGATCCAACACACTTTAAACACTGAAATATCAACCTCAACCAAAATGAGGGTTTGGATCAAAACTCAACATTGTATCAATGTCACCATGATATCAGGAACAACACAATCACACACAACACTGATCACAGCACAGACACTAATAACACTATATCATTACAATCAACATCAATCTGTGTTTATGAAGAGAATGAGTCAGTGTTTTAATATGATCATCATGTTTTAGGTGTAATACAGGTCCTTCTCAAAAAATTAGCATATTGTGATAAAGTTCATTATTTTCCATAATGTAATGATAAAAATTAAACTTTCATATATTTTAGATTCATTGCACAACAACTGAAATATTTCAGGTCTTTTATTGTTTTAATACTGATGATTTTGGCATACAGCTCACGAAAACCCAAAATTCCTATCTCAAAAAATTAGCATATCATGAAGCGGTTCTCTAAACGAGCAATTAACCTAATCATCTGAATCAACTAATTAACTCTAAACACCTGCAAAAGATTCCTGAGGCTTTTAAAAACTCCCAGCCTGGTTCATTACTCAAAACCGCAATCATGGGTAAGACTGCCGACCTGACTGCTGTCCAGAAGGCCATCATTGACACCCTCAAGCGAGAGGGGAAGACACAAAAAGACATTTCTGAACGAATAGGCTGTTCCCAGAGTGCTGTATCAAGGCACCTCAGTGGGAAGTCTGTGGGAAGGAAAAAGTGTGGCAAAAAACGCTGCACAACGAGAAGAGGTGAGCGGACCCTGAGGAAGATTGTGGAGAAGGACAGATTCCAGACCTTGGGGGACCTGCGGAAGCAGTGGACTGAGTCTGGAGGAGAAACATCCAGAGCCACCGTGCACAGGCGTGAGCAGGAAATGGGCTACAGGTGCCGCATTCCCCAGGTCAAGACACTTTTAAACCAGAAACAGCGACAGAAGCACCTGACCTGAGCTACAGAGAAGCAGCACTGGACGCTCAGTGGTCCAAAGTACTTTTTTTGGATGAAAGCAAATTTTGCATGTCATTCGGAAATCAAGGTTCCAGAGTCTGGAGGAAGACTGGGGAGAAGGAAATGCCCAAATGCCTGAAGTCCAGTGTCAAGTCCCCACAGTCAGTGATGGTCTGGGGTGCCATGTCAGCTGCTGGTGTTGGTCCACTGTGTTTTATCAAGGGCAGGGTCAATGCAGCTAGCTAGCAGGAGATTTTGGAGCACTTCATGCTTCCATCTGCTGAAAAGCTTTATGGAGATAAAGATTTGGTTTTTCAGCACGACCTGGCACCTGCTCACAGTGACAAAACCACTGGTAAATGGTTTACTGACCATGGTATTACTGTGCTCAATTGGCCTGCCAACTCTCCTGACCTGAACCCCATAGAGAATCTGTGGGATATTGTGAAGAGAAAGTTGAGAGACGCGAGACCCAACACTCTGGATGAGCTTAAGGCCGCTATCGAAGCATCCTGGGCCTCCAGAACACCTCAGCAGTGCCACAGGCTGATCGCCTCCACGCCACGCCGCACTGAAGCAGTCATTTCTGCTAAAGAATTCCCCACCAAGTGTTGAGTGCAGAACTGAACATCATTATTTGAAGGTTGACTTTTTTTGTATTAAAACCACTTTTCTTTTATTGGTCGGATGAAATATGCTAATTTTTTGAGATAGGAATTTTGGATTTTCATGAGCTGTGTGCCAAAATCATCAGTATTAAAACTAGGAATGTCCC
Source organism: Pseudorasbora parva (assembly GCF_024679245.1). NCBI lineage: Eukaryota > Metazoa > Chordata > Actinopteri > Cypriniformes > Gobionidae > Pseudorasbora > Pseudorasbora parva. The sequence continues at coordinate 2,911,606 of NC_090196.1, forward strand.
GATCCGATCACGTGATTTCAGACTCGATCGGAATCGGACGTTACATCCCGATCAGGACTCGAATATAATGCATATTCTGGGGTGAGCTGAGCATGATGACGCATCAATAATATGGGTTGTAACTTGAAAATAATGCTTTATGTATGTTTCTGTAGATGGATACACGTGCTGGCTCCTCGGTGAAATATTACAACAGCGCTAATATCGCCCGTGTATATTCGCCAGAAGACGCGAATGAGAACGCGTGCGCTGATCTGTCTCTGTGCATCATCCGAAAGCTTGCACTCGTCTCACAGCGCGCAAATATTGAGTTCTCTTTCAAGACTTGCACTTAAACGGACCAACTCACACAAGAAGTATGTTAGCATGTCCATCTTGATGAGTATCCAAGCAGACATAGTCTGAATATGCCTTAAGAGGACTTTATACAGTCGAGAAAGACGACGCAGAGCCTTCCATTAGGTCTTAAAGGGGCAGTAGCCTTTACTGCTGTCTGTTTAATGTCAAACGTCACCCACTGCTCTTGATTGAATAGCTTTTGTAAGGATTAGTCTTTAATTTAAACAGTTAAATATGCAGCTATTTTACATTTGATTAGCCTACTTTATTCAATTTATCTACCTAAAAACTAATGTTAGACCTATAAAAACCTGAAAAGCATTGTTAATTACACTTCAGTCAAATTACACTTCAAATATTTTTTTCCCCAAAGTTGATTTATGTCATTGAAGGCAGTTATCATCACAATGATTTCATGTCAAGTGTTCGTTTTTTAAATAAGTTTAGTTTTAGTTAGTTATTTGATGCTATAAAAACGGCTGTGTGATGTCATGATTGACAGCTGAGATCGACGTCTTCTCTGAGTGAAGTTGTCACTGAGGCACTAACAGACTTTTTTCGGGATTTTTTTTTCGGGAGCAGATTATTTAATTTAATTTAATTTAATTTCCATAACTGTTTATTTCACACCAACATAATTAATTGTTCTGTATCTGCAACTCCGGTCCCGGACTTTTTTATATTTACTGTAGCACTAAAATCCAAAAGTGAAGAATTTGTTATTTATTACTTGATTGTTCAGGCTACCTCACAGAAGTGCTCTGTTTGTTAGAGTTGTTGAATGTTATAATAAGGTGAATAAAATAAAAAATAAGGAACATCCTGGTTGTTTTTTCGCTCTTCTTTATTCTTTTTTTATGTATTATAGAAGTATCGGATCGGGACTCGGTATCGGCAGATACTCAAAATCAAATGACTCGGACTCAGACTCGAGGGCAAAAAAACCTGATCGGGACATCCCTAATTAAAACAATAAAAGACCTGAAATATTTCAGTTGGTGTGCAATGAATCTAAAATATATGAAAGTTTAATTTTTATCATTACATTATGGAAAAACACAATATGCTACTTTTTTGAGAAGGACCTGTACTGTCGAGGCGGGGGCTGAGGAATGGCAGCTCCACCCGGAGGTGGAGTCTTAGTCTTAGCCCAACTAAGCTCTGCCGGGTGGCGGCTTCAGGGGTCTGGCAGGAGGCTCGGTGGGTACCAGAGAGCAGCCTTGAGAGGCTGGTTCCCCTAGTAGAGTATCTTGGTGCATGGTTATGCCTCCAGAAAGCGTGTTGTTGCCCTCCCAGCAGACTATGTTCCTGGGAGTTGTATGGGCCTTGAGTATATATTGGGTATATTGAGTCCATACTGGCGGCGGTCTCCAGAGGGAAGCTAGGCCACAGCCTCACTGTGCAGCAGTTCCAGAGACCGCTGGGTCTCATGGCAACAGCACTCAGCGTGATATCGTTGGCCTGCTCCACATGAGACCCTTACAGTGGTGGCTGAGGACCAGGGGGTTTGGCAATGCCAAACGCCACCAGCTCCACTCTAGAAATAGCGCATATTAGCCTTGTGATGTATACATCACTACACAAACAAACACTCTACATACCTGAATAGAAAAATGGAATGGGACCGGAAATGCCAAGGAGAGGGAGAGAGAAGCACCCCAAGTCACACACACATACGTGTCAAAATAAGGGTCCTTAAATAGTGCAGTTACTATCACTCAATTGGTCCACCAACTATACACTCCAACCAACCAATAAGATGACATAACTCATCCTGCTACATGTTCATAAGCGATTTTCATATGTAAGAAGATGTGTACGTCAACATTAAACCACATATAAATCAAAACTGCCTAATGTTACTGAATGAAGTGTTGGCCCAGGACGAGCTCTAGGACTGAGGTTTTGGGATGTTGATGGACTCAATCAACTCCATCGGTGTTTGATCATCGCTCTGAATCACATCTGGGTGGAGTCTTTGATTTGAGATTTTCTAAGATTTTTGCTCAAAATGTTGCTTTTTAAGAAACTTGCCAAAAAGTGTTGATATAAAAAAAAAGAACGCATGAAGCTAAAATAAAACGTTTTTGTTTAAAAGCAGAGGCTCTGTTATTTCTGTTGATAAATTGCAGAACACAAGTCCAGACAAGAACACATATTGAGAAACGGCCACTGTCTCCACCTGTGTGTGTGTGTGTGTCGACTTTCATCAGATGTTCAGTGCTGATCCAACACACTTTAAACACTGAAATATCAACCTCAACCAAAATGATGGTTTGGATCAAAACTCAACATTGTATCAATGTCACCATGATATCAGGAACAACACAATCACACACAACACTGATCACAGCACACACACTAATAACACTATATCATTACAATCAACATCAATCTGTGTTTATGAAGAGAATGAGTCAGTGTTTTAATATGATCATCATGTTTTAGGTGTAATATATGATCCCTGTCAATCAAACTGAACAGACTGCATTCAGTCTCTTCTGCTGTCTGGACGAGATGCTTTCCATTTGACCACAGAAAGATTTACATTCTTACACAATTACTGTCACAACGGCTGATTCTTGATTTGGATTTATTATATTTGTATATATTAAAGTTCAGCCCCTTCTGTAAATGTAAATGTGTAGCAGAAGTGAAAGTGGTCTGTTCCAGTCCAGATCCTGTAACCAATCAAAGAGTGAGACTGAAAATCCCATTTGCATTGTCAGGGTGGAGTGATTGTGATCCTCTCAGAATAGAGCAGCTCTGTCTCCAGAGACCATGTTCAAACCCCAAGAGCTTTATTTGACATTTACTGCTACATCAACCTTCTGAAAAGCACCTGCATCTTCATCTGTTAGTTGAATGATGTTGTCAGACACAAAGTGAACTTGTTGAGAAGCTTTATTGAATGTTGCAGCAAACACAGCAGATTGAAAGATCACACAGTGCTTTGACACACGCGAGCTCTCTTTCAGTATTGAGTTGTAAATCACTACAGCTGCAGCACTAGACTCATGTGAATCCTGCCTGACACAGGACACTCAGATACGGCTCATCTTCAGGAGAGAAACATCAGCACTCAGAGCTCTTGTGGAACGAGACCTCATGAGGAGGAGCTCCATCATGTGTTACTCTGCAGACGTACACCTCTCCCTCTTCCCAGCGTGCTTTGCTGAGGGTCAGGACGCTACTGCGGCTGTAGCGGCCATCGTCCTGCTGGCTCTCTGCGCTGGTCAGAACCCCCTCGGTGACCTCTGACCCGTCCAGTGTCCAGCTCACCAGCGCCCCCTGTGGAGAGTAAGAGCTGAGCAGGCAGAGCAGTGCGGCTGAGTCTCCAGAGATCTGCAGAGAAGAGGGCGGCAGCAGAGACACTGAGGGCTTCACTGTGGGACCAGCTGCAGGAGACAAACACAACACATTCACAAACACAAAGAACACACACTGCACTTTCATTCACAGCATTTCAACAGCAGGACAAATCACACTCACAATCTGATCCTTCATGTCCTTCAACATCACTACAGCTGATATATATATATATATACAATATACAAACGACACAATCACTATATACATTTACATCAAACCTCATCAATCAAACTGAACATTGTAATACACCGACTGATTTCATTACAGCAGTTTTTAACTCACAACATAAAGTTCTTACATTTTACTGAGATATTCAACTCAATTTCAAACAGAATTAAAAGTCACACATAAATTGTGTTTGTATTATAAAGCACTGAATTATAATCACAACATGAGCAAAAGAGATTCAGTATCATTGACTGAACGACAGAAAGTACAACATTTACATTCTGATGTCAAATCTCTTTTCTCCATGTATGATATCTACAATAAAAGATGAACTATATATGAACTCAGTGTAGAAATAAATGAAGGAAAACAAACCTGTAATAAACTCAATAAACTCATAGTGAGACGCTTTATGGAAATATGTTTAGATTTTGTTGTTGAAAGGAATAATGCCGTTCTTCTGAATGTATAAACATGACAATATCATTGATTCAGATTAAATAATTATTACACAATATCAGAAACACTTAAAGCCTTTATACACAATGCATTATAAAAGTATTTAATGCATTAATTATGAACTGTTAAACACATTATAATGCATATATGATCTCATGAATAATTGTAACCACAGTTATAACACATTATAATATTATCTATTCATTGTTACACCTTTAGAAATTATAATACATTAAAACTCACGACAAACAACCAATTTCAGACGCAACAAGGAATTTGCAAATATTATAATGCATTTTAACTTTGGCTACAATTATTTATGAAAAGATATAAGGCATTATAATCTCCATTATGAATATCTTTATAATGCATTATACATAAAGGCTTCAAGTAAAGTTTCAGCACAATATCTAATAATCATTATCATTAATAAAAGTTGTTCTTGTTTCGACTGTAAAACACTTTCTGAAATCTAAACTGTATTTTTAAATAAGGAATTAAAAAGACTTACATTTAATCACCAGTTTGGTTCCTCCACTGAATGTCCACCACAGTGATACAATCTAATGAAACGCTCGTACAAAAACCTCTATTCCACTCGAGTGAACACACACTCCAGCAGAGAGAGAGAAACAACACTTCAACACACTGATATTAGAAGCTCCTCAGCTCTTCTCAACACTCACTCATTCAGATTGACTCAATGATTTCTGATATAACACTGTTTAAAGAAATATATTTGATGAGCCGTGACCTCTGAGGTGACCTTTGACCTCTTTGATCATGGATGATGTTGTGGAGTTTCTCATAATGATGCTTCTGTTCTTCATATGCAGCTCAATCTTCAGGATTGACAGAAAAACCTGCAGCTTCAGACTTCAATCTTCAGTGAAAATCTGCTCAAATCATGAGTTTATTGAATATTATAGCCAAAGTCAATAGAAAGTGTCAACAATGGAAATAGAAAAGGTATTTTGCATGTTCTCCACAGTCAAGCATGTTTTCATATTCAAGGTCTGTTATAAAAGTATCTGGACTGGTTATGAATCTCCACACAAGATCATGAAACGTGAACAAGCTCTAATATGTCTCCATCTTTAACAGCCTGTTTCTTCTCCATCTGATGATTTCAGACACATGAGGCTTCATGATAGATGGAGTGACACCATGAACTCTGATTAGAGATTCACAATCAGTCCTGATACTTTCTGAACAGACTCATGATTCATGATCTGACTTTAGTGATGGCGGTTCATCTAGTGGAAGTGTAGCAGTGATGATGGTCACATGACTGAATATGGACACAGAGATGGACGTTCATCTGCACATCCTCAGTGTCTCAGGAGTCACAATACAAATAAAACTACTGAACTAACTCAAATAACATTAGTCAGAATGGAAATGATCATTGTGTAACTCTAGTGTGTGTGAGTGTGTTCTGAGCACAAGCTGTTGTAAATCCTGCCCACTTCTTTGCATTGTCAGCACATGCTTCAGTCTGAGAGTGTTTATAGTGCTGTGAGTTTAACACTTCATGACTGAGAGCAGAACAGAACACAATCTTCATCATCACACAAGACACAAGAACAACAATGAACACCATCATCATCTTCATCTGGACCATTTCACTCTTTATTCAAGGTAAGACAAACATGTTGACTCTGGTTTTGGTGTTCTTGTAAAAGTATATGATGATAGTAGTTTTAAACACTGATTGATTTTCTTTTCTCTTCTTCAGGATCCAGAGGAGTCACTCTGACTCAACCTGAAGTTAAAACTGTCCAACAAGGTCAAACAGCTTCAATAGAGTGTCATATAGATGTAGGAATATACAGCAACTACTTAGCCTGGTATCAGCAGAAACCTGGAGAAGCTCCTAAACTCCTGATTTATTATATAAACAACCGTTATACTGGAACTCCATCTAGATTTAGTGGCAGTGGATCTGGCAGTGATTTCACTCTGACCATCAGTGGAGTCCAGACTGAAGATACAGGAGATTATTACTGTCAGAGTTTTCACTATCCAGGCAGCACTAGGGTGTTCACACAGTGATAAAGAGTCGTACAAAAACCTGTGTCAGTCAGACGTCACAGTGACTGCACTGATACAGCTGAGAGATACTGCAGCTGCTGATGGACCATCACACACAACACAATGGGGGATCAAACCTTTCACACACTTTATTTAGTTATGATGATGGAAGTGAACATGTAACACAATCTTATATCCCATAATTAGTCTCTGCTTCAGACTCTCTCCCCCTCATACATTCACACAAACACAGCTGCTCACAGACGTGACCTGTTTTCTGAATCCAGCGTATCATTAATAGTTTTGTGGATTGAACTCTTGGAGCTCTTCCTCTCTAACCGAGTCAAGGACGATCTCAGCAGTCCAGAGGCTTCAGACACTGACAGTGGACAATGTACTGTTTATCTGTTTCATATCCTCTTCTTTATTTTTCTAAATAATAATAATTAATAATAATAATTCTTATTTTTAGTCTGCACGCTCCCATTGGCCAGACATCGCTCCATCTTCATGGGCTAAAACACATGAATGAGCCTGTGACTAATGTTAAAAGTTATCATTATCATTAGTACACAACACATTATCATGATTTGGGGTGGCTCTTATAATGAATTGTTACAATTTTATGATCACTTGAACAACAATGATAGGAATATAAAACTGAGCATGGAACATTCCAAAACGGCGATTAACTCTTCAGATCTAACCATTTCTATTGGCAAAGATGGGAAACTCCATACTACTGTATATCGTAAAACAACAGATAGGAACACTATGTTGAAAGCAGATTGTTTCCATCCAAATTGGCTAAAAAATAATATACCTTTTGGCCAGTTCCAACGTCTTAGACGGATTTGTGATACCGATAATGAATATGAAGTGCCAGCTAAAATCCTGTCCAATCGAATTTTAGAAAGGGGCTATCACAGAAATTGTACAAAATGCTTATAAGAAAGCCGAGTGTATTTCTAGACCAGAGCTATTCGAGAAGAAGACAAAACGATCCTGTTCACATAATCAGGCTTATTTTGTGACAGCATATATCTCTTTAGCCAATCCCATAAAAAGGAGTATACACTCAAATTGGAATCTCATTTAAAGTGATCCTGTTCTTAGAGAAGTGTTTTCTGCATCTCCAAAAATTAGTTTCAAGAGGGCTCCAACTCTACGAGATAGGCTAGTATCTAGTCATCTTCCTGCTCAAAAACAGACCACTTGGCTTGACAGACAATTAAAAGGTACTTATAAATGTGGGTCTTGTAACCATTGTTCTAACATTAAAGATGGCAAAGAATTCTGTAATTTTAAGACAGACAAGAGGTATAACATAAAGACATTCGTTAATTGCAATAGATTTCAGCTCCTTTTTATGATATGCCTTTCGTTGCTATGTAACCTCCTAGTGGACCTTCTCTGTATGTGCATGTGATTTGTCATTCAGGTGTTTCTGATCAGCATCTATAAAAGAGTAAATTGGTTAATTGTAATACATACCCTGAAGAAGGCTGTTTGGGCCGCTACGCGTGGGTTGGTTTTTTCTCACATGGCTTTTATACTTTCTATCATGAAATAGCCAGTTTAATAAAGGCTTTTTATAATTTTCTAAAGAAGAGTGCCTTGGATTTCCTTCTACATTATCAAGCTTCTTCAGTTGTCATCAGTACTCACACGTATTGAGCAACATGTTGGTGTCCTCAATGGGCTGCAGCTTCCTTGGTGTAGTAGGGAAGGGTGGTAGCTTAACGCCTCTACAGAGGAAATAATGTAAGACTAAGAATATCCATCTCCAAAAATATATAATCTTAAAGAATCTGATTCATTTAGAAACTGGAATTGTAAATTAATTAAGTGAAAACATTACCCCTGACACTCTCGTCCGAATCCGTTAATTCTGCAAACATTATTCATAGACATTGATGTCTCAAATTTCAGGCCCAATTTGAACCAATTTTATATTTCAAATGTATAACGTAGTTGAGAATGAGAAACACATAATTTCTAACAAAACCCTTTTTTAGTGCGCTTCCTCGTCGATCTAATCTCCTCATCGTTCTCCTCCTCTGCCTGACTGGTCGGGTTTAGGTGTCACATTCAAGACAAAATATTTCCACATGGTCATTTATTTCATTTTCTATTCGAAATTTTCCTGAAGTAATTTTTATATTGATTTATGTGAATGTCATCCAGTCATTCTGGGGGTTAATTTTGTCCTTTATAGCTTTGTTCTGTTTTTGTAATGCTCATTTTATGTGGCCATTGTTACATGTATGGTCTGTTTCGGTTGTGTTTTTCTCCCTGTGGTTCTTGCTTTGAGTTCTCACATGTTCCTTTGTTCTCCGTTTCCCGCCACTTGTCTGTTCCCATAGTTACCCTCATCAGTTTAGTTCCTGTCAGCTGTGTTTAGTTAATTGTCATCGGTGTCACCTGTCCCCCTCCTTTAGTTAGTCATCAGTGTTGGTATTTAGTTCTCCCCTGTTCAGTCACTCTTTGTCTGCTCTTAGGTTATGTTACTCTAGATTTAGTTACACGTTATATTATGGTGGGTGATGTTATGTTCTAAGTCTTGTTTAAATAAGGCCGTTTTGTTGAAGTCCTGGATCTCCTCATCTCTGCTGCATCCAACACCCGTAACAGCCATCTGACACTTCTCATTTCTCTGTCGCTCCAGCTGTCAGGAACTACACCCTCCTCCTCTTGGGTTGATTACCCGTGACCGAGCAGACGGTCAGTAATTGGACCGTCCAGGCTATTGCCTTGGCCTATCAGGTGCGCGGCTTGCCTTCACCTTTGGCCTTGAGAGCGCATTCCACAAGGGGCATGGCCTCTTCTCGGGCCCTTCAAATGGGGGTCCCGCTTCAGGAGATCTGTGAGGCAGCCGGTTGGGCTACCCCTTTCATTAGGTTTTATAGTCTGCACCTTCCTGCGACGCCAGACGCTAGGGTGCTCTCGTCCTAAGTGTGCCTGGGTTCCAGCTTCACACTAGGGCAGGCATGGATCGTTGTGGCATAGTGGGTACTCGTTCCCCAAAAGAGTCGTTTCACAACGTAGTGGGAGTTCCCTCGAGAAGGGAACGTCTCGGATTATGTCTATAACCCTTGTTCCCTGAGAGGGAACGAGACACTGCGTCGCCTTGCCACGCCTCTCCATGCCTGGGAGTGATTTGCTTCATCGCGAAAAGCTAGCGCTATTGTGATGCGCGTCCCTTTATACTTCCGGGTATGCCGTCACTTACTACGTCATAACGTAGCACCAATCAGGATGGGTCTTAGTTTCATTCATGCTTCAGATGCGTCACACTGTGGGCGTTCCCCAAAAGAGTCGTTTCACGACGCAGTGTCTCGTTCCCTCTCAAGGAACAAGGGTTATAGACATAACCCGAGACGTTTTCCTGAATAGCATACCATCACGATTGAAAAAAATGACACTGATAAAAAAAAATATATATATATTTTTATTTAACCTTTATTTAACCAAGTTAGTCTCATTGAGATATAGAATCTCTTTTTCAAGAGAGACCTGGCCAAGATAGCAGTACAAATTAAATCACACAATCACAAAAACACACACAAACAAAGGCAAAGACAAGTGCATTTCAATTAAATAAAAATGACATTAATTAAAACATTTGCATGTGTGCAGTGGCGTAGCACCAAATTTTGGGCCCTGGGTACAAACCATCTTGCTGGGCCCCCGTACCATGTATGTGTATGTATAGAAAACGGACTTCCCTGCCTCGGGCCCTGGTTACTCAGTACCCTTTATCCCCCCAAAGTCAAAGTCAAAGTCAAAGTACCTTTATTGTCCCACAAGGGGAAATTGGATTTGCAGCAATGCTCCACATAAACACATAAACATACAACAACATTCATCAACAAAGATCAGCCAGCAGAGAAGGAATTCACAATAGCGCCCAATGTACATAATGTGCAAATAAATAAATAAAATACAGAGCACAATCAAATGCAAAAATGCAACTTGTACAAGTTATTATAAAGTACTAAGTACCATTAAGATGCCGCACAGCTGATGGAATAAAAGATATTTGCATCCTCTTTGTTCTGCAACTAGAAGCTCGATAGCGCCGCTCAGAGGGCAAAAGCGCAAACTCTGTTCTTAGGGGATGATCCTGTGAATGAGCTATGACTCTAACTTTCCTCTGGACCTGTTTTTTATATAACTCCCCGGGTTGAGCCTGACTTCTCCTGGAAATCTTACTCGCCACTTTTACCAGACTACCAAGTCTGTTTTTATTTGTCAGGGAGAGGCTTCCAAACCAAGCAGCTATGCAAAAGGATAAAACCGATTCAATGAAAGCACGATAAAACAGAGTCATCATTTCTGAAGAAACATTAAAAGTGTTCATTTTCCTAAGAAAGTACAGTCTTTGTTGGATTTTCTTTGAGACAGCATCAACCAAAGGTTCAAAGCACAGTTTGTTGTCTAAAATGACTCCAAGATATTTGTATGTCTCCACGAGCTCAATGTCCGTACCTTTAATAACCGTGACTGTAAAAGGAGGCGGTGTCCTGCGAAAGTCAATGACCATGTCCTTAGTTTTAGATACATTCAGCTGTAAAAAGGAACTATCGCACCACTCTACAAAGTCACTAAGGACTGGCCCATGGTCCCGCTCATTCCCTGATAGCAGGCTGACAATGACAGAATCATCAGCAAATTTAAGTATGTATCTATCCTGGTACAAACTGCGACACTGGTTTGTGTACAGGATGTACAGGAGAGGGGATAGACAGCAACCTTGGGGGGAACCAGTCGATGTAAAAGTGACTTCAGATAGAGTGCTATTGGCCCTCACACTTTGGGATCTATCTGTTAAAAAAATCCAATAACCAGCCTACCAAATTCAAATCAAGGTTAAAATCCACAATCAGTCTCTCAGCGAGCAGAAAAGGCTGAATGGTGTTAAAAGCAGATGTAAAATCAACAAATAAAAGTCTGACATGAGTCTTTACTCTATCTAGATGGCTAAAAATAAAGTGCAGTAGTGTGATCACAGCATCCTCCACACCCCTGCCAGACCTGTATGCAAACTGCAGTGGATCTAACTGATCTCCAACCTGCAGTAGAACAGCCTCTTTGATAATTTTCTCAAAGCTTTTCATAACCAGTGAGGTCAAGGCTACAGGTCTAAAATCATTCAAAGATTTTGGGGAGCTGCACTTGTCTATAGGCACGATAATAGAATGCTTCCAACTTCTAGGGACTCTTTGTAGTGATAAGGACAAATTAAAAATGAACTGAAAGATATGACAGAGTTGATCAGCACATGTTCTTAGTAATTGCCCACAAATATCATCTGGCCCTGGACTTTTTGATCTAGTGTGCCTGAAAATGTTAGCCACAGTACTACTGTCAACTGTAAAGGATGGAACTGCCTGTGTGATAGCCCTGATACCTTCCATTTCACTATCAAACTCTGAATTGTTAAATCGAGAATAAAATACATTAAATTCGTCAGCCAAATGTTTATCAGATGAAAAACCATCCAGGACAACTCTGTTGGCTTTCTCATTAGACCCAATCAATGTTTTCATACCATTCCAGGTTTTCTTTAAATTATTACTTCTCAAATCTGCCTCAATTTTTTCCTTATACCTTAATTTTGCTTTTTTAATTTCAGCCCTGATCTCTTTTCTCAAAGTCCTCTCTGCATTCGCATCACCTTCATTAAAAACAGTTTTTCGTTTAATTAGCAAATCTTTAATGTCCTTAGAGATCCACTGTTTGTTGTTTGGATACACCATGACTTCCTTACTCGTGAGAACAGAGTCTTTGCAAAAAGAGATGTAACTGCTGACAACGTCAGTAAGTTCATCAATATCAGAACAGGAGTCCTGAAACACTGTCCAGTCTGTACACTCAAAGCAGGCTTGTAGCGCTGAAGAGCTGTCCTCAGTCCAGACCTTCACCTGTTTTCTGACAGGCTTTTCCCTCCTCAGCTCATTAGCTTCCTGGTTCGCTGTTTCACACCACCCCTTTTCCCCCGCTTTCTGGTTTGGCCTTGTTTTGTAAAGTTACTGTTTCTACCATTAAGTAATTCCAGTGGCAGATTCCCAGTCAGTGAATTGATGTTGAAGTCTATCACGGCAGGATAGGACCATTGTAATCCCAGTAAAAATTCACGGGTGTATTGGAGTGTGTGCTGGTTGCTCCAAACAAAGTTTAAAACAGTCACTAAAAGCAGGGCGAAAAAAAAAAGTGACTTCCATTCCTCACATACTCAGCAAATGTTCATGAAACAGACAACATTAAACAGCACACCGCAGATGGGAATTAAGACCCTGAAAGACGTTTTAAAACACAATAACACAGACACGAGCTAAAGCTGCTTGTCGCCCCAAAACAGCGCCATCTTCCAAAACATATCACTTCCGTATATGACCCCAGTCCCACGCTCCTGCATGTGTGGATGGAGTGGAGTGGAGTGGATACTCGAATGCCGTGACAGCGTGCGATCACGCATACAATCAGTAGTAACAGTTCGCAATTATATCCATATATCCTACCTTTTCTTGTAAACCTGATAAAATCCATGGCAATGAACGTCATCAGAGATGTTTAATCCACAAGCATTCTGAGAATTATTCCTACTTGTCGTTCACATCAATCTAAAAGTTGTCCTTTTAGGCTATAGGCGATTTTCATTCAAAGATGTAAAAGTAATTAAAGGGTTACTTCAGCGATTAGCATATGGCTTTGTATCAGTAGAAACCCTGGAATATATTCAAATGATCGTGCTCCCCCCTCTTATATCCCCCTGAGACAAGAGATTTATGCATTTTATTTCTGGAAAAATTCCTCTCGTGACGCAAATTGACGATATTTGCGTCACGAGAGGAATGATTGCCCAGAGGCTAAAGACTACAGCCAGCAGAGGGAGCCATTTCCGCATGTTTTCAACTGGTGCATGGGGAATGGAGACCACACTTACAGCACAGCTCAGCTGCAGGCATTAATTTAAACGGAAGCTAAGCAATGTAAGTGTTTTAACTTCTCAAATTAATTTCTATGAAAGTTAAGATTCCAAAGGCATGAACTGAAAACTCGTTGTGAATGTATGCCGCGAACGTGGTCGCGATTACCTCAGCTCTCATCACGAGAGCTCATCAACTCATTTATGACGTTAAATGTAATCTGACTCCTAATCTGAGTCTGCTGTGAGACTCACGCGGCAACTCGATCGTTATATTGAACACGCATGTTCAGTATTTATTTGTACTTTCTGAACTCAGTCACAGTAATCTAGTAGCGGTGGCTTTGGGAATGGCCTCACAGGGCAGCGAAGCATTCTGGGAATTGTAGTCTTTCATCCCCATGAGACAAAAATACATTTTCTGTCTTTTCTCAGTCTAGAAGGCACCAAATTCAAAAATAATTTCACATTTCTACTACATTGATGACCCAGTTTAAATACAGATTCATCTTCCCAGCGCTGAAGTAGCCCTTTAAGCTATGTAGCCTATTGTATCATTTTTTTTTACCAGATAAAAACATTAAAAACATATTGCAATAAATAATTACTCTGTTTGCTTTGACTATATCATCAATTACTTTTATAGCAGCAGTGGTAGTGCTGTGTTTTTTCCTAAAACCAGATTGATACTTAGATAAAATTGACCGATTATTTAAATACTCCTTCACCTGTTCACCAACCAAAGATCCCAATACTCTGGCCAACGCTGAGAGTTTGGAAATGGGTCTGTAATTATCTGGCAAGGTAGGGTCACCTCCTTTCAAAAGTGGTAAAGCATATGCAGACTTCCAAACCATTGGCATTGTGTTTGTGACTTAGTGAACGATTAAAAAGATGAGTCAGAGGTTCAGCCTGAGTGGGGACTCAGGCCCTGTCCACACGAAGCCAGCGCTTTCCAAAAACGATCTTTTTTTTTTCTCGTTTCAAGAAATATCTGCGTCCACACGAGATTACAAAAACGGACTAAAAACGATGTAGTTTGCATGCCAGGCCAGTGTGTGGCGCTGTAATTCTGCCACAGAAATACACTAAAAACAGAGAAGAAGAGTCGTGGCTAGCAGGGGTATAGCAGTGGTCGGAGGTGAGGCGAAATCTCACAATAAAATAACAATAAATACATTTGCTCCTTAACAGATGTGTTTTATTAATGCCTACACCTACCCCAACCCAAAACATACCCTTACAACAATGCAGATACGGTCATTAAATGAGGCGATATTGATGTGCGCATGCCCAGTGCCCGTAGTTGTATCCCTTAACCCGGTTTCGAAAAATATCGGATGCATGCTTCTAAAACGCCAGATCCATGTGGACGAAACGCTGATACGGTACAAAATGTATACGTATACAGCTAAACGCGTCTCCGTGTGGACGGGGCCTCAGTCAAGATGAGTCTGATTTCAGCTAGGATATCTGCAGCTAATTTTAAAAAGAAAGGCTCTAAGTGATCTGGGCCAGCAGGTTTTCGAGGATTTAATTGTTTCAGGGCTTTATGAACATCAGCAACAGAGAACAGGTTAAAATTGAAAGTTTTGGCAGTAATAAAAGTATAATTTATCGACTCCGACACTATAGGGGCAACAGAATTAAACAAACACCCAGATGATACAAAACGCTCATTAAAACAATTTAACATTTCTACTTTGTCAGATATAGACACACCATTCTTAACTAAAGATAATGGTAAACCTGTTGGTTTAGTCGTGTAGATAACGACTTAACAGTTTTCCAAAACTTTTTTGGGTCTTTTAGATTCTCTGTGGTTTCAGATAAATAAAATTCAGCCTTAGCTTTTCTGAAAAGTGAAGTAAATCTGTTTCGCAACCAACCGTCTGAAAACCATCCAGCATCATATGACCCTTCCTTAACAATTGATTAACATAAAGTCACTTACATTGTAGATGCAATATTGACTGTTTTTGTTCAATTTCAGCAGCGAAAATAGTTCCAAACACAGATCACAGCAGAACCGTAACGCGTCTCACAGCAACAGTGTGTGTTACTGAATGATTCAGTGTTTGAATGAATCGGACCTATGACCTGTTCATAGACGACTGCCTCATTCTTGAATGAATCAGCCGTACTATAGTAAATTACGTGTTCTTTTTAGTTGTCTAATTCAGGTGTTTTCAAACTGGGGTCCGGGGACCCCCAGGGGTCCTCCAGAAGGTTCTAAGGGGTCCCCAGAAAATTTCACAGAATAAAGACAAAGCCAAAATGGATCAAGTCTACCAAATATTCTAATTGGTTCATTTCTAAATGTTTCTCTCTTTTCTTGCCGTATACAATCCAGAATTGTATATGCTTTCTGTATGAATTGTTTGCTTTGTGTCTCTAGTGACTTTTTCTCATAGTCCCCCTTTTTTATATATATTGTTTTCTTAACATAGTATGTACACATGCATGCATTTATTGTGAAAGTTGTATACAAATCATTTTTTAATTGAAAATGTTCTTCTTCAGGTTTATACATCAAACATTAATAACCAATTTAAGATGGAAAACAATATGTTGTATTTACCCTCAAAAAGGTTCATCATATTTGGGGGTCCTTGGCATTATAAAGTTTGAAAACCCCTGGTGTAATTTTTCTTCAGAATCATGGGAGATATGGATTATCAATTTATCATGGAGCTCTAACCACACAGAATTAACTAAATCAAGTGGACATGGGTCCATGATCAAATGTAAATATGTTCATCTTTCTCCAGAAGAATGGATAAACACTGTGTGTCCTTTTGCAGCCTTCCTGCATCCCCAGCCATGTTGCTCTACACCACTGTATGCTCTTTTACAGGACAAGATTGTTCATTTCATTTGTTTTACATTCATTTGTTTTGTGTATAAGAGTAATTTGCTCAAACATGAGCAAGAGTTTATGAGTTTAACATGAGTTTATTTTACTACAAATAATTATTTTATTTATTTTACCTTACAAAAAAATAAAGCAATGTAAATTATGTTCTCAATTTTTTTCTTCTTTTCATTAAAAACAACACAAAGTACGGATAAGAATACCATTAAAACCCTCAGGAGTCATGTAAGGGTGGATCGCCTACAGTGGTTCTGACTGCAGGGTTGCCGAACGACTAAAGAAACGTTATCAGCGTGATGGTAGAAAACTGCACATTTCTTGTCTATAACCACCCACTGCAACTTATACCAATGACGGAAATAAGCGCAGTTACAATAGCAAAATATGTGGGAGAGCGCTGCTTTAATGTGACTATATTGTATTGCAATAGCGAGCACTTCAAAGTCAATACCAAACCAAAACTAGTTAGCAAATCATTTATAATTGAAAGAATTTAATGACAAAATCCGGTTATGGTTACACTTAAAATAGTTACAAAATAGATGAATGAGATGATAAAACTTATACCATTAATCGTACCCAGCATGTTTAGAATGTTACCTGAGAGATAGAGAGAGATAGAAAGAGATAGAAAGATAGAAAGAGAGAGAAAAAGAGAGAGCAAAGAGAAGAGCCAAAGAAGACCCTAGAAGAGACAGCCAGAGAAAAAGACAGCGTCAGAGGAAAGAGACCCCCAGGGGAAAAGAGAGACCGTCAGAGGAAGAAGACCTCGAGCAACAGTTGTAATCTTCTTTTATCCATCCCTTGACCATGTGACTGAAACCCTGAGACATTCAAACTGACCAGTCAGACCAGACTTCCCCCACTGTACTACAGGTGTGGCACCATTTGGCCTACAGGCCCTCAACATCTCTTTGTCTTTAGGAATCCCAAACAGCCCCACTGATAAGAGAGAGGGGGGTGGAACACAGTAAAACAAATGTCTTTGTTCAAAGAAAAATATCAAAATATCTTTGATTATTTTGGATTCTTTCAGTCACAATACAAATAAAACTACTGAACTAACTCAAATAACATTAGTCAGAATGGAAATGATCATTGTGTAACTCTAGTGTGTGTGAGTGTGTTCTGAGCACAAGCTGTTGTAAATCCTGCCCACTTCTTTGCATTGTCAGCACATGCTTCAGTCTGAGAGTGTTTATAGTGCTGTGAGTTTAACACTTCATGACTGAGAGCAGAACAGAACACAATCTTCATCATCACACAAGACACAAGAACAACAATGAACACCATCATCATCTTCATCTGGACCATTTCACTCTTTATTCAAGGTTTGTACTAAACTATTCAGGATTAATCATTCCTTTAACTTGTAAAATATATGTAATTTTCATTTCTGTTTTCTTTCAGAGTGTAGAGGACAGTACACAGTAACTCAGAGTCCATCAATAACAGCTCAACCAGGACAAGACGTCAGAATAAACTGTAAAACCAGCAGTAGTGTGTATTATACTGATACTTATGGTAATCGTTTAGCCTGGTATCAGCAGAAACCTGGAGAAGCTCCTAAACTCCTCATATATTACGCATCAAGCCGTTATACTGGAGCTCCATCTAGATTCAGTGGCAGTGGATCTGGCAGTGATTTCACTCTGACCATCAGTGGAGTCCAGACTGAAGATACAGGAGATTATTACTGTCAGAGTGTACACTGTCCTAGTAGCTGTGTGTTCACACAGTGATAAAGAGTCGTACAAAAACCTGTGTCAGTCAGACGTCACAGTGACTGCACTGATACAGCTGAGAGATACTGCAGCTGCTGATGGACCATCACACACAACACAATGGCAGAGTTGAGAAAAGTTTCTAAAGTTTATATTAATTTATTTAATCTAAATTCGAGTTTACCTCTCAAAACCTGAATATCGATGAATATTTTTCAATGCTCAAAAATTCAGATACAATAAAAATGTATCAACTTACAGAATTTCAGATCAAATATATTCAGGTTGACCAAACTGTATTGCTCAAATTTAGATCTAATTAATTCAAGTTAAATATTCACATGTTAGCCTCCGGTCTGCCCAGAATAAGAAAAACTCGTGATTAAAGAAGTGGATCATAAAACTGATGACTTCAGGGAAACGGGTACGTTTGCTGTTCGGTCGGACTAATTATGTTCCCTTTCGAAAGGGAACTCGAGCTGCGTCAGCTGACGCTATGGGGAACGCCTCCAGCGTGACCGGTGTCTGAAACGTTTATCCAATCACATCAGTCCTACTGACCGGCGACAGCCTCTGACGTCATAGACGTGCGACCAGGAAGTATAAAAGGGCGCCTTGCAAACACAACCGCAGCCAATTCGTCTTCAGGGACTGTTTGTCTGATTCGAGAAAAAAAGCATCATGTCTAAGCGCACGCACAAGTCAAAGCACGGCTTCAGAAAGTGTGCAGACCCGTGTCCCAGGTTCCTCACACCTGAGGACACACACACACTCTGCGTGTTCTGCCTGGGTGAGGAGCACGCACGGGAGGTTCTGGAGGAAAGTGCCTCCTGTGCGAACTGTGAGCGTCTGTCACTGAAGACGCTCCGCTCTCGTCTGGCCCTCTTCTCGAGGGAAGAGGGTCCAGCGGCTGGGAGTGGTCCCGCTTCGGCCGAGGCCGAGCGGCGACTTATGTCCTGGGGCTCCCAGCTGGATCTGGCCCGCCGTCTAGAGACGGAGGTTGTGCTCGGCGAAGGGCCAGATCACGAGGGGCGGCCGCCGGAGGAGGAGTTGGGTGATAACTCCTCCTTATCGTCGGCCGAGGAGCTCCCGCATCAGCAAGGGATGGAAGTGGAGGGTGGTGAAGCGGCCGAGGCCGAACCCTCCCAGCCATCCTGCCCCGTGTACGGGGAGCTGTTGGAGGTTGTGGAGCGGGCCGCCGGGCGGCTACAGTTGCCGTGGCGGCGCGCTAGGGGAGAAGCCGCTCGTCCAAATCGCCTGGACGATCGGTTTCTCTCCGGCCATAACCCCCCGGCTCTTGGGAGCCTTCCATTCCTCCCCGATCTCCACGAGCAGATCGCGGGGGCATGGAGAACCCCGTTCTCGGCTCGCTTATTCCGCCATCAGCGGGCGAATTTCGCTGATGTGGAGGGAGTGGCCGAGGCGGGGTACGTGTCGATGCCGCCGGTTGATGAGACGTTTGCGAACTATCTCGCATCCGGCCGGGCATCGACATTGAGAACTCCCACCCTGCCGTCTAAGCCGTTGAGAACGACCTCACGGTTAAACGGCAGGGCGTACACGTCAGCAGGTCAGGCGGCGGCGGCGCTGCA